>NC_137833.1:58538267-58835767 GCF_963921795.1 Nannobrachium achirus
ATTTATATAGCGCTTTTATCCAAAGCGCTTTACATAGATTGTGCATTGCATTCACCCATTCACGCACACATTCATACACCAGTGGCAGAGGAAACCATGCAAGGCACCAACCTGCTCACCGGGAGCAACTACAGAGCCTTGCCCAAGGACCCTTCGACATTCACTCAGGGGGAGCCCGTGTTCGAACTGGGAACCCTTGGGAACCCTTCGTGCTCTAATAACGGTTTCTCTACCCCTGAGCTATGCAGCCCCATAGAGACATAGCAGGCTCTATTATTGTCAACAGAGTCCACGCTTTAGAGAAGCCTCTTTATAACGTGTGATAGTTCAGTGAAATTAAACAATTTCTGTGTCCATTAAAAACAAAGCTAAATGCAAAAGAGGACGCTGAGAAGGAACCTAAAGGCATAATGTAATTAGCATCAAAACATTTCCGAGCTTTGCAAATAATAAAAGATAAAAGCCACGCACAGGCCTTGTAAGGAATACAAGCGTTCCCTTCCCCTCGCTCAGTTAAAGAGGTGGTGCCATAGTTTTGTACTTTCTCTGTTTTGTAAGTGTCTATGGAGTTAACATTACTCCAATAGACCCCCAGGTGTCGTTATCATTTGCAAATTTGTCTTCCCTGTGTATTTTTGGTTACTTCCTGAAAGCCTCTGAGTCAAAAGCCAAATTGAAATACATATAATGACATCATGAAATCATCACCCCTCCCCTTTTCATCATCCAACAACATCTGTGGCTGTGGCTAACTTTAAAGCTATACTGTGTAAGTTGCTCAACTAGTGGTCAGTAGCGGTATTGCTTTTTTCGACCGTTTTTCGGCCGGAGTCGTCGCGGACCACCGCCGCGGACCACCGGAGCGGCGCCGCAAACCACCGCGACCGATAGTAATCCGTGGAGGGGTAGAACGCATGGTAGAACGTAATTTTCTGGCCAGGATTTGTGGATTAAGAGGTTAAAATCCTTCACCATGGTAAACACTGTAGCCAAGCGGAGGCGCTTCCTGGAGACCAGAGCAGATAAGCTGTGATTGGCCGGTAGTGTACCATGTGTGCATGATCGGCGATGTGATTGGGCAACGTATACACAACGTATACAGATGATGCAGATTACGTCATTTTGGCGCGAAATCCCACCCCTGTCACTGCTAAGAAGAAAACATATAAAGAGAAGGCTTCAGAAGCTGAAAATAACGGAGTGGGTGTTCTAAAACTTTAGCGATTTAACAGTTAGGACAATTTTAAGATTTGTTTTATAAAAAAAGTTACATGGTACAACTTTAAAGAAAAAGCGTACAGAAAGTGTTAAATTTTTGTTTTTGTTTTGCCACACCAACCTGTTCATTAAGTATGCCTGGTTGTCAGGTGGGTGTGGCCACATAAAAAAAATACACAATTTTAACACTTTCTGTAAGCTTTTTTGAAAAATCACAATGTCACAGAGCACAATGTCTTTAAGAATATCAGTCCATTGGTCTTCTGTAATAACGGTGTAGTCCCTTTCCCAGTGTTCTTAATTATTGACAATGAGGTTCCCTCCATATCAGAGAATGTTGTGTAAACATAGAAACCCACCTCCAATCCAGCTCCACCTGGTCTCTTTTTTTTTATATTTTTATCTCACGGTTTTGCAACCCATTTTCTCACCCAGTGCCAACTACCTAACCTGTAGTCCTGGTTTCCGCTCTCCCCCTGCTGCGCCAGGGGAATCCACCCTTTGTTAGCCTCCTGGTTGGTCCCTGACTGACCAACCAGCAGGCTCTATCTGCCTTGTCCCGCCCTGGTTCCGCCTTTTTTATGTTGAATTAGCTAAAACATAGTTTTTGGAGAAATAAAAACATTTAAAAACATGCTGATTCACTATGCTGCCACTGAGCAGCTCCAATTGACTGAAACAAAGTTTGAAATTAGAATTGAGCACACAAAATAACAATATGAAGCAACTGAATTAACATGGCAGTGGATGGAATGTCCCACTGAATGTCCCACCAAGACACAGCAACCAATGGATATGGAGAGGGGCAGGACAATGGGCGGGACTTGACAAAGGGTGAATTGGGGAGCACCTGGCTGGCTAGGGGGAGGTAGTATAGAAACCAGGACTACTGCATGTTTTTGTGAGGGCATCTACCCTAGGAGACACGGGGAGAACATGCAAACTCCACACAGAAAAGCCCTATCGCCAACCTCTCCTAGGGTGTGGGCGCTGATGACGCAGAGGGAGGAACACGCCCCCAGCGCCCACAGCGTCCCCCGGCGAGAATCGAACCCAGGACCTTCTAGCTGTGAGGCGAAGCGCTAACCACTGCGCCAAGGCCATCGCGTGTTTGTCGAGGTCGCGGCGACAGAAAATGATACGCTCCGCCAATCATAGTAAACCACACACGCGGGACATCAAGATCGAGTCCAGACGGAGCCTTTATAGCATAACGTAACCATAACACATTAACATGAACGTGACATGAAGTAATACTGCCCTGTCCCTGTGATTTTTATATGCAAACTGCTATTAAAGTATTCAATCAAAAGAACGAGAGATGTATCTGGGTGACTTACAGTGCGTGCGCCACGGTGCGTGCATGAACGTTTCTTTCTGACAACCACCTACCTAAATATTGTCCAGTTACCGTGTTAGCAGACGCAATTTATATCCGACATCAATTGATTAGACGTTTTCCTGGCCGGGACCCAAACTAGTGAAAACAGCAGATCTACAAGCTCACAACGCGTCTCGACTTGCTGTGAGCTGCTTGTAGATTGGCTATTTTCACTAGGCCTAGCCTACTTCTTATTATTCTTTTTATATGTAATTTCTTAGATGTGTTTGCTTGTTTGAAAAACATATGAATAGGCACATATGCGGTGACCATATAGCCTAAGCTTTTTATAGTCTTGAAATAAAAGATATTTTGACAGACAACACTATAGCCTGCATGTAGGCCTACTGACCACTGTTATTGCAATCGGGGCGGATCTGGTTTTGATTTTTATATAATCACGGGTAGCGGGCGGTCCACGGATTTGATTAATGACGGGCCGGGCGGGCGCGGGTTGTCAAAATTGGACCCGTGCAGGACTCTGCTGTGCATTCTGTTACATGTGCAGCTGCCTTTCATATGTTCTCATTATAAGTCATTTCATTATAATTAGGTAAAAAATGGAACTGATAAATATCTAAAGTAGTTCCTTACACATGCAAAAACGTACAAGCAGAGATGATGTTGACAGCAACCCTGCTATTTTTTTTAAAGGCACCCTTCAAAAGATATCATCGCCCCATCATTTAACCTCCGCATGGGAGCTGCTCCTCTCTCTCTCTGTCTGTCTGTCTGTCTGTCTCTCTCCCTCTCTCTCTGTCACATACACACACACACATGCACAGACACGCGGCTCACAAGATAATTTGTCACTGTCGAGCAGAAACCTCCAAGTTTCAAATTTTTAAGCTTTTTTTTGAGATGTGCCAATTGATCGTGAGTGATAGCGATCGGCCGATAATGCCTCTGTCGGCTTTGATCGGTATCGGCTTTACCTCTATCGGCTTTGCCGATCTGCAATCTAGATCGTCTCTTTTCACAATATTTATCTGTGGGACTGAATGTAACCTCAGCTTCAACTCCTACAAGTTGAATTGGATACTAAAGGACCTCGGCCTGCAATCTCCTAATGTTTATACTTAATATACAATGTCAACGTTTTGTAAGAAGAATTTATGGATTTGACGCAAAAATCACAATCGGAGCATCTCTACTTTTTTGTCTTTGTAAAGTAAAGCCCTGCTTTATCATACAATCATACATTTTCAATTTAAAAAAAAAGATATAAATCCAAAACGAATGGTTTTGGACTTACAAGGTATCCACCCGACAACAACAATGTGTGTCTTCTGGAAGGTCCTGACACAGGAGAGTTATGGACCAGAGTCCTGAAGAGATTAGGGTAGGGATCCGTAACCAAAGGAATCGGAGGAATCGGAGGACCGCTCCAATATTGAGGAACCAGTGGTGGAAAAAGTGGTCCCATCCTCTTTTACAGTACACTTTAAGACATAATAAGACATAATAAGACAGAATAAAGCCATAATAAGAAATAATGTGTTGGTAATTAGAGCTAATATATTTTATTAGACAGAAACAAAGACAGAATAGTAGAAAGAGCGAATACATTCTCTGGCACCGTCACCTGCCGCGGAACTGCATCGGCAGACACTGCCGCACGACCGCTAGTTCGACCAGCAGTCGTACTGCATCGCCGGCGATAGGACCAGCAGTCCCGCCAGTAGGACCGGCGGCCGCAGCACGGACCGGCAGGTCCCGTAGCGGTAAGCTTCCCGTCCGTGCGGTGGTGGCTGAGACAGAATAGCAGAAAGCGAATACATTATCTGGCACCGGCATCGCTGGTAACTGCCGCGGCAGCCACCACCGCACGGACGGGCAGTTTACCGCCACGGGACCTGCCGGTCCGTGCGGCGGCCGCCGGTCCTACTGGCGGGACTGCTGGTCCTATCGCCGGCGATGCAGTGCGACTGCTGGTTGAACTAGCGGTCGTGCGGCAGTGTCTGCCGCTGCAGTTCCGCGGCAGGTGACGGTGCCAGAGAATGTATTCGCTCTTTCTACTATTCTGTCTTTGTTTCTGTCTAATAAAATATATTAGCTCTAATTACCAACACATTATTTCTTATTATGGCTTTATTCTGTCTTATTCTGTCTTATTATGTCTTATTATGTCTTAAAGTGTATAGTCCAGTCATTATATGAAAAAACCTCAAACAAATTGCAATAGTAGCAAACTCAACTGATTTTGTATCCTCATTATGTCCTTAGTGAGGGGAAAAAAAGTCCCAAGGAATCCCATCAGGGCAAAGTTTTGAAAACGACCTACCTACCTTCACTTACTATACACTACAATATAAAGGAAAAAATGACTGAAAAAAAATCTGCTTTAAGTGGGATGTGAGGGGTCAAACTAGGGGTTTTTAATTATTCTGAATCCATTGCAAGCATTTGTTTTGCATGAAAAACATTCCTTGGGCTAAAAACGGACCCCAAAAGACTGTGAAAATTGATGACTCATCACTAAACCATCGTTTTGAGTGGCCATTTCAATATTGAAATTTGAAATTTGAAGTAAAATTAAGTAAGTCTCAAAAGAGAGATTGGACGTTTGCCCGTGACCCAAACTAGTGAAAAAAGCAATATTTTCACTAGACCCTACTTCTTAAAAAAAAATAATAATAATAATTTATGGAATTTCTCATATTTCTTCATGAAATTACTGGAAAAAACATTGAAATTCATCCAAAAATGTTAGCATTTTTGGGAATGTTTTTTTGAAAATGCTTTGAAATAACAATAATTCAAAACATTAAAAGAAATTAAAGGACCCATCAATGTGGCCGCAACCCACAAATGGGTCCCGACCCACAGGTTGAGAACCAGTGCCCTATAGGAATCGTTAAGGCATCGAACCGTTAAGAGGGAATCGTCGAAGGACCCCAAGCCTAGATGTGATCACAGTCCATTTGACTCTCTGTCGCTCCTTTTGTTTGTTTGTGTCTGTGTATTTCCATGGTTGCCAGGGGAACTACTACTTTTACTAATATCTTCTTGTTTTTTTTGACAGCTTGCTGACATGTTACTGCAGGGCACACCGCCTACACCCCCCCCCCCCCCCCCCCCTCTCTCTCTCTCTCTCTCTCAATTGAATTTACTTCAAATATACTTTATTGGCATGACAAGCATTCTTACATTGCCAAAGCATTACATACAGTCTGATACAATAATATAAATAATGCATATTCAGAATCAGAACAAACAATATAAACAAGACAAAGAAAAAATATAAGCAAAATGACTATTAGTCTATTCATTGTGTTCAGTTCAACTATTGTCCCTCATTTTGTGGCAGGCGGCTACATATTTTGCAACATTTCTTTCTCACCTAGTAAATAGGGGATTGCCTGGATGGAGTCAAACGGTATCTTTGTTTTTGTTATTTGTGTGAATTTAGGGTAGTATTCTTCTCTTATGTGTTTGTATTTGTCACATGCAGTCAAGAAGTGGAGCTCTGTCTCCACCACTCCTTGACCACAGTGAGAACACAGTCTGTCCTCTATGGGCAGACAGGTTTGTCGATGTCTACCTTTTTCAATGGCCAGGCTGTGCTCACTGAGTCTGTACATTGTTAAGGTTTCTCACTTTGTTATCAGTCACCATGCCATCTCTCTCTCTCTCTCTCTCTCTCTCTCTCTCTCTCTCTCTCTCTCTCTCTCTCTCTGTGTCTCTCTCTCCCTGTCGCTCTCTCTCTTTGTCTCTCTCTCTCCCTTGTCTCTCTCTCGGCCTTGTCCGTCCGTCCGTCCGTCCGTCCGTCCGTCTATCTATTTGAAAATGTAATTTGACATCTATCTTTGTCCAAGCTGACCCCACATGCACACGTATGCGCACTCACATGCACACGTACATGCACTCACACGTGCACAAAGAGAAACACGTGGAGTGCTCAGTACTTCATCCCGTCAAGACCTGAGACCACTAAATAGGAAGACATTTACCAAAGTGGTTTCTCTTGTAACAAACGAACAAAGAATGCATCTCTCTCTCTCGCTCTCTCTCTCTCGCTCTCTCTCTCTCTCTCACACACACACACACACACACAAACACACACACAAACACACGCACGCACCCACGCACACACGCACGCACGCACGCACGCACGCACACACACACACACACACACACACACACGCACACACACACAAGAAAGACAGACAGACAGCCATAGGCGATTTTAAGGGGTGTCCTAGGGTGCACGTGCACCCCCTGGCCGCCAGGCGGCCATTTTGATTTTTAATTTTTTTTGTAATGTAACTTTATTTTATAATTATTAAATAAAACAGTGATCGTGATTTGTAAAATGTGCGCAAAAAGAGAGGTGGAGGGGCAAGTATTTCAGCTTGCTTGCTTGCAATGTAAGACCACCTGATACACGTGTTATCATATCCTTGCTATGGGACTGTTATCAAAATTGTCATACCTTAGAGAAGGCTCAGTAGTCAGACTACCAGCTACCAGTAGCTGGGTAGTCCCAATATCAACCTTAATATCAGCCGAGAAGAAAGAAAAAAAAAGTTGCTCCCGAAGCGAGATTCGATACCGCGCCCAGTGACATCAGCCACCCGACGCTACCGTTCACGCCACTATAGACGACGGAGCCGCGCCGTCTCAGGCGCCGATGAGCCCCGTGAGGAGCCGCCGAGGCGAGCGATAGCGAAGCCGAGTCGCCGCGACGAGCGGTGCGAACGGCGCCTGAGCCGACTCAGCGGCGTTACCGAATTATGTGCCGTTATGGACAGAATAGTACATTTTGACCAGGGGACTGCTCAAATAAAGGAGTATCCACGTTGTCAAAAATAAGAGCAGACAAAAGAACGAGCGATTTCCAACCGTCTCGTTAGCTCAGTTGGTAGAGCATGGGACTAGTAAAACTCAGACCCGGGTTCGATTCTCACAGGGAGCCACCAGTACGTTATTCCAGAGAACGTGCGTTGGCGCATGCGCATTGCAATGACAAGTCTATGGGTGATATCGGAACTACCAGCTCCTGGTAGTTGGTAGTCTGACTACTGAGCCTTGGCCAAGGCATGACAGGGGTGATAACAGACCCATCCCAAGGGAGGATAACACGGGGATCGGCTGGTAAGACCTATCAGCTTGCTTGGCGACGGCGCTGTTGGCAGACTTGGCAGGCACTGTGGGTGGGCTGTGAGATTGACACCTGTGCTGGCCGACTGTGTGACTCTCTGATATGATGACCCACAATTCCGTGATTTCCTTATCTGTTTCCGCCCGCCTAATACAATATGGATACAGCAGCAGAGCAGCAATAATGGCGAAACGAACTATAAATACAAAGACAATTGACCAATTCTTTATAAAAAAGAGCAAACCCAGTGCCACAACCGATAATTCATCATCAGGAAATGTGAACACGGGTTCACTCGACACTGACAGTAATGCTAATGAACGTGAACCAGAGGAGGTGGACGGAGCTTGCAGCAGCAGTGATCCAGCCACCGACATCACTGTGGAAGGCTCGCCGTTGCCGGAGACCGAGGTACATTAAAACACGTCTACACACTGTACCTCACCATACCAGTTACGAGTGCTTCAGCTGAGCGCAGTTTCTCTACTTTGAGACAACTAAAAACGTATTTACGGACAACCATGACTGATAAAAGAGTGTCAGATATAGGCATTTTACAGATTGAGAAAATACACGAAATTAAAGTGCAGAAAATAATTGAAAGGTTTGCAAGTGCCAAAACCCGGAGGCTGCAGTTCATTGTGTAATAAGGATGTGTCTACTATTTGTTTTTGTGAAATGCTTATTTGACACTGTAAATGACTGCTTGATTGCTTGATGAATGATGATTAACTTGATGTTTGGCTTTATATGTCCTGGCTGTGCTGCCTCTGTCTGCAAAATAAGTAAATAAATCCTATAGATAGACATATGGTGTCTAGAAAAAGAAGCACCTGTTTTACACTTTTTTTTGTTTATATTGTGTTACATTTGGGTACAAAATTAACTGCAGAAATCCGCTAAAACAACATTACAAAACCGCTAATATCTGCAATTTTTTTGCGCGAAATCGCCTATGCAGACAGCAATCCTTTCATCTCATTTACTGGCTTTATGGAAACAGCTTAGACAAGATCTAACACGCGCACGCGTGCACACACAAACTCGCACGCACGCACGCACGCACACACACACACACACACACACACACACACACACAAGCACGTGCGCGCACGCAGACACACGCACACACACACTCAGGAGTGGTGGTGTGAAACATTGACTAGCCCTATGTGGGTAAATCTCTGAGGAGATGATAATCCTCACTAACCTGTTCAACTTAATCCTCCTATAATCTCTCTGTCTCATGAATAATCAATCTATGTGGGTCTCTGGTGGGGGCCCCCCTCAAACGCCCGCCCCCCCTCCCCCCTTCTCCCCACACTACCCCCCACACCCCCTCCCCATGTGTTTTCATCACGGAGGCGGGGTTTATAACCACTTAAGCCTGCGGCTGTGCGTGTGGGTCGCGTGCCGGTGTCGCGCGCGCTCAGTGAAAGCGCGTCAGGAATGTGAGCTTGTAGATCTGCTATTCACGCGACGCTCGGCCAATAAGCCAAGTGTGGGACATGCATACGTACATACTGTACATAATATAGACAAAGCCAGATGTAGGAGCGGTTAGCGCCGTTCAAAAATTATAAATAGATGTATAGAAGATAATATGATCTGGGTAAATGATAGCTACTTTCAGCAGAGGTATTGTTGTGACGATGCAACTCTGTCCCTGTGTGTGTGTGTGTGTGTGTGTGTGTGTGTGTGTGTGTGTGTGTGTGTGCGTTTGTTTGTGTGTGTGTGTGTGTGTGTGTGTGTGTGTGTGTGTGTGTGTGTGAGTGTGTGTGCACAGTGTTGCATCGGTGATTCAATGTTTGGGGGTACGCGGTTTTAAGGACGTCACGCCTACGTCGCTAAACACCTACAATATTACAGGTAACAGCCTCAGACAGTGGTCTATTGACATGCATACAGGCTCATCTCCTTGTTAAAGGGGCGGTGCCATAGATTTGTACTTTTTCTGGTTTTCATGTGTCTAGGAGGTTGACAGTACTTCATTAGACCCCCTGGTGTGGTTGAGCAATTACGGTATGTATTCCTTTGTATTTGGGGTTTCTTCCTTGCGGGTCAAAGTTGACGATTCAAAAACACATGAATAAAATGACATCATATAATCATCCCCTCCCCTTTTACCATTCACCCAACACTGTGGGTGTGGCTAACTTCAGCTGGGTCACCACCCATCATGACAACCAGGCATACTAATGAACCGGTGGGTGTGGCCACATAAACTCTTTCTGTACACTTTTTTGGAAAGAATCTTGTCTGTGCGTGTGAGAGGCGTGACACTGGTCAGAAAAGATACGGGACGGCGTGTACACGCGTGACCGGACCAACGCAACACTGCTAGTGTGTGTGTGTGTGTGTGTGTGTGTGTGTGTGTGTGTGTGTGTGTGTGTGCAACTGTGCATGCATGCGTGCGTGCGCGTCTTCCTGACAGGAACGGGAGTCCCGGCGAAAGGAGAGCGGCAACAATAACAGGAAGTGAGTATGGGAAGTGGGCAGTGACCTGTGTGGTCCCACACACACAGAGAGAGAGAGAGAGAGAGAGAGAGAGAGAGAGAGAGAGAGAGGGAGAGAGAGGGAGAGGGAGAATAAGAGAGAAAGAGAGGGGGGAGACAGAGTTTTTCAGTTTCAGTTTAGTAGTTTTATTCTGTCATTCTTTAAAAAAAAACATACATATACTTCATTTTCACATGAATTTCCCATGATTTGACCAAAATGGTATAGGCTGAAGCCCATGGCTTATTTTGCCTAACCTTGTCACGATCACTCTAGTCTAGGATAACTGCAAGGGAAGTAAACTCTTAAAGAAAACTAAAACATACAAAAATAAAAGAAAAACTAAAATAAAGCTCTGAATATTTTTACATTTACAAAAGTAATAATGTATACTTAAAACACACACACACACACACACACACACACACACACACACACACACACACACACACACACACACACACACACACACACACACACATAGAAAGAGAGAGAGGGAGGAGACACACACACACACACACACACACACACACACACACACACACACACACACACACACACACACACACACACACACAAGAAAGGGAGGGAGATAGACTCTCTTTGAGAGAGAGGGGGAGGGAGAGGGGAGAGAGAGCGAGAGAGAGACAGAGAGAGAGAGAGAGAGAGAGGGAGAGAGAGAGAGAGAGAGAGGGAGCACTCTCTCTATTGGGTGATGTTCATTTCCATCCCAGTGCAGTTGAACATCAAACATCATTCCGTTGGTTGCATCTGTACTGCCATCTTCATCACCATCATCCTCATCCTCATCAGTCTAGTGGGGTGAAGAGGAGCACACAGTGACACAACAGCTGGGATATTTGAACTCTGACGCGAAGACCGCCGGGACAAGACAGAGTCCTGGACGCACTGAGCAGTGAAATCATTATCCTTTTGTTTTATTTCAAAAGATCAATCACGGACGGTTCATTTGTAGAAGAGCTTTGGATTCTGCTTATCAGTCTTTTCAGGAGAAAAAGAAAAGTATTTCTTGGATCTTTCTCGGACAGTTTCTTCCTCATCCTGGACTGGACTTTAAAACTTTGTCTATCCAAGTTGAATATCCGTTATGACCATCCTCTCATCCTAGAAAAAGTTTTTGTCTTGTCTTTGAACAAACCCCTAAGCACATTTTGGAGTTTTGTAGAAGACAGCAAACTTTACGGGTCAGAGAGTGGAGATCTGTCTTGGTTTGTTCTGTTTTGTTGTTGTTGTTGTGAAAAGCGAAACAGCAGAACAGATTGAGCGCTTTACTAAAAAACTTGAAAGCCGGAGGAGGAGAAGAGGGCTTCAGTTCCACCTGCTGGTATTTGTGTGTGTGCATGTGTGTGGGAAGTGAAGTGAAAGGGTTTTGAGAACCGCCCCCACACTGTGGGTTTAGGGGAGAGAGAGAGAGAGAGAGAGAGAGAGAGAGAGAGAGAGAGAGAGAGAGAGAGTCAGTCACACACACCTAGGAGCAGTTCATTAGTGAAGAACTAAATCTAAGCAAGGCTCAAAGGAGACAGATACGGTGGATCCTCCTGGAACTGATCGGTTCTCCTGGTTCTACTGAACAGAACCATAAGGTTCCATTGAACTCTATGGAATAGAACTATTGGACTCTACTGAATAGAACTATTGGACTCTATTGAATAGAGCTATTGGACTCTACAGAATAGAACTATTGGACTCTATTAATTAGAACCATAAAGTTCTATTGGACCCTGCTGAATAGAACTATTGGACTCTACTGAATAGAACCGTACAGGTTATTGGACCCAGAACTATACTTTTCCTGGGTTCTATACCGAACAGAACCTCACAGGTTCTGTTGGACTTTACGGACACAGAACACAGAAACCAGGGGTAAGTCTCTGTTCCCCGTTGTTAATGTCCTTACTCTTTAATTGTGAGAGTCTGCAAATGGAACCAAACTAACCCTTACGTTGTGGTTCGGTTGCAACAGAGAGGATCTTACTCGCTCTGTCTCTATCTTGGTGTGCGTGCATGTGTGCGTGTGTTTCTGTGAGTGCGAGTGCAGAGAGAGAGAGAGACACAAGTGTGTTGGAATGTAAGACTACGATGTTCAAAGCATTTCAACCACGATACAGATCCTTCTCGAAAAATTTTAATATTGTGTAAAAGTAGATTTTCTTGAAACTTTCATATATTCTAGAGATACACTGGACATTCATTGAATTATTCCAATTTCTTTTTGTTAAATCCTTGACTTTTTATGGCATACAGGTCATGGATATCAAAAGTCCATATCAAATTACAGTATTAAACGAGAGGATAGAAATGTCAACCTTCTGAAGTCAGAGTAGCTTGCAGTCCAGTGGGAGGTTTCCAAAGTCAGTTATGATTTAGGGTGCTATGGCAGGGGTCTTCAATGTTTTCAGGCCAAGGACCCCTTAGTTGAGAGAGAGATGAAGCAGGGACCCCCACAACCTTATCATAGATTTCATATAGTTTCATTGTTTGACAGCACAATCATCAGTGTATTTTGGATTCATGTCAGTTTGTGTTTTCAGATATTTAACCACTTGAGCCGTCATTACCTAATAAACTTGACCTTTACTCTGTACTTATTCTGCTCTTTTCCCCCCTCTACACCAAAGCTCTTTGCCAAAAATATAAATATTTTTGGCTAAAGTTCTCAGAATATGGACGCTAGGGTTCAAGTGGTTAATTAAAAAAAGGAGAAAAGAGATTTGGAGGACCCCCTGTAGTAACTCTGAGGACCCCCTGTTCAAGACCCCTGTGCTATGGTATCTGCAATGCTTTTTTTACACAATATTCTAATTTTCCGAGAAGGATCTTGTACATACCCTGACAGGTAAAAGCTCCTGTTCTCCACGCAAATTGCTCACTTCACTCCTTTTCCTTCTCCAGAATTGGTCGACCGTTTTTGAAATGAGCAGATCTGCAAGTTCACAGCGCGGTCAGCTTGGAGATCTGTTATTTTGAAATTGCCAGTAGTAGGCCTATACAATTGTGCCTAATTGGTTCATGTATGTTTTGTCAGTCTGATGAGCGGAGAAGCGGAACTGATGGGTCTCATGGATGTACGCATTTCTAGGAAGGATGATTCCGAATTCACCACTTATAGAGCTTAAAGATCTGCTATTTTTTACCATTATTGATAGTTTTTGGACAGTTCTGGGGGAAAAAATCCTCAATGGCCACATTTCTTTGGAGGAAATGTGTTCTTAGGACCCACTTATTAAGTTTTCAAGAAGATGTTGGCATACACCGTTTTCTTAGCTGTGATCTTGGGTTATAACAGAATCTACACACACTGAAGATCACTCTTAGAAACATTTGATTGCTGATACGTTTGCGCAAAATTACCTAGTTTTCCTATACATTTTACAATTGCATTGTATAGGATTTAAATTGCAATCATATGTTTTATCATATCTTTAGATCAGTGGTTCTCAAAGTGTGGTCTGAGCCAGAGTCAGGAAAAATTCTGCCCTTTAAGAACGTCTCATGAATCTGACTCGACTTCTCTTAGGAATTCACTTAAGGCAGGGGTTCCCAAACTTTTTTGGCTCAGGGCACCCCCATGGATATTTGATTTCATCCGAGGCACCCCTACATTATTATATTCCTAATTTTCACTCCCAGCACCTTTTATTTATAGCATATTTTAGTGATTATGTTGTGAGGAAAGCGAGATAATAGCCATTTTGGTTAGAACTGACTGAAAATAACCTTGTACTAATATATTTTTAAGTGTCCAAATACATTTCAAATATTATCAAATTATCTCGCGGCACCCCTGGACTGCCATCGCGGCACCCCAGGCCCCGTCACCCACTTCGAAAACCCCTGACTTAAGGAATAAATGATTGGCTGATTAGCTCACTCACTCACATGGGCTAGTGAAGGCAGCAGGGTCTGTGCCGGTTCGCTGATTGGCTCTCACATGGGTCTGTGTGTGTGTGTGTGTGTGTGTGTGTGTGTGTGTGTGTGTGTGTGTGTGTGTGTGTGTGTGTGTGTGTGCGTGTACCGTATTTAGAAGCTCTGTTGTTTGTGACCTGACGGTTGCTTCTCGCCGTTGTACGGCTTGTTACTTGTACTTTTACTTAAATATAAAATGTGAGTAGGCCTACTTTCTCCACCACTGAAATTGTACATTGATGTAGGGCCATCAAGATTATGACGATTATCTTACTTATCTGAATTTTCATACAAATAATAATGCGATTAGCGATTTCATTGTGTGGCTTTTAGACTAAACAAAAATTGCACAGGGGCAGATATGACAAAAAAATGTAATGCACAAAAACATGATTGACGAAGACAATCCAATAATCAAAATAAATATGAATCTATTATGGCCAAAATAGGCCATATTTAATATGCATTACTTAAAAAATGTGTGGAAATAGCAACACAATGAGCTTGTAGATCTGCATGCTATTACCACTATCCTTTGAAAATGTTTCAAAACGTATGAACCTTTCTTGACATGGAAACGACTATGAGGATTATGCAAACTATACTTGTAACTATATCTCAAATAATTGTGAACTGTGACAGACTCATTGCCGGTAGTTCCTGGGTCCAGGGACCACTAAGGGACCGTTAAGTTTTCATGTGTATTGGATGTACAGTATCTGGATATTTGGACCCCTTAGCTGAGAGAGTGATGAAGCAGGGACAATGAAAATGCCTTCTTTCCATGCCATACCTGAAGGCAGCATTCAAGAGAATTGCCTTGTCCAAACTCTCTTGAACTTGAAAGCAGCATGTTGAAAGAATTGCCCTCTCTGTGTAAAATTCAAGCATCGAAAATAGCCGACCTCCTTGGTCGGCTATTTTCTCAATTTTCACCCTGCCTCTCTGAGATTCTCTGCACGTCCCTGGACTGAGCGGATGTGATTGGTCTGCCGCGACCACATTGTTTTGGTCTGATTCCTGGAGAGGAAACTAGGAGAGACAATCCTCTGCGGAGATCATCTGGGGAGACCACAAACACGCACGCACGCACGCACGCACGCACGCACGCAACGCACACGGAAGTTTTGTGATTGCGATCATTCCTTCGTGTGGTTTGTGGTTTGGCAGCAGATCCTGTGTTTAAAATACCTCACATCTCATACGTATCTCATCTAAAATGACTCCTGATCTTGTAGATCGGCTATTTGGTCTAGAGCAGGGGTCTTCAACAGGGGGTCCTCCAAATCTTTGTGTGATAGAAACCTTTTTTTTCTGCGAACGTTAGCCAAAAATAGATCTACAAGCTCACAACGAGGCGTTGTAGATCGGCTATTTTAGTCAAAGGGGTTTTATTACGTATTGACAGTTCAAGTGGTTAAATATCAGAAAACACAAATTGATATGAATCCAAAATACACTGATGATTGTGCTGTCAAACGATGAAACTATATGGAATCTATGAACAGGTTGTGGGGGTCCATGCTTCATCTCTCTCTCAACTAAGGGGTCCTTGGCCTGAAAACGTTGAAGACCCCTGCTTTAGACAAGAAAAAGTGGTCCACATTCCGATCCCTTATGCAGTTTAATTACCATCACCTCATTGATTAGGGAATAACATAGATCACATGATGAATTATGATGAACGACGTGTGTGCGTGCGTGCGTGTGTGTGTGTGTGTGTGTGTGTGTGTGTGTGTGTGTGTGTGTGTGTGTGTGTGTGTGTGCGTGCGTGCGTGCGTGCGTGCGTGCGTGCGTGCGTGCGTGCGTGCGTGCGTGCGTGTGTGTGTGTCAGAGAGAGAGAGTCTGGCAAAGAGACAGATCGTTGTATAAGCTGCTCCATGATTAAATCTGATTTAATCTGTGGTGGGCAAACACACACGCACGCACGCACACACACACACACACACACACACACACACACACACACACACACACACACACACACACACACACACACACACACACACACACAGAAGAAGAAAGGCCAGACTTTCTGTGTGTCAACATTGACAACTACTGCTGAAGTAAGCAAAGGTATCATGACGAGTAGCATTGAACCCCCAACCCTAGGGGGTCCTCAAAGTTACAGGGGGTCCTCCAAATCTTTGTGTGATAGAAACCTTTTTCTCTTTTTTATACCAACCACTTGAACCCTAGCGTCCATAATATATCCTTAACTTTAGCCAAAAATAGCTATAATAGTTGTGAGATTGTAGATCGTCTATTTTTGGCAAAGAGATTTGGTGTAGAGGGGGAAAAGAATGTCAAGTTTATTAAGTATTGACAGTTCAAGTGGTTAAATATCTGAAAACACAAATTGACTTGGATCCAAAATACACTGATGATTGTGCTGTCAAACGATGAAACTATATGGAATCTATGAACAGGTTGTGGGGGTCCCCCGCTCTCTCTCTCAACTAAGGGGTCCTTGGTCTGAAAACATTGAAGACCCCTGGTTTAGTTGCTGTACGGTAGCAGAAAGGCAGGAAGGGCGTCCTTTTCCGCTAGCACCGGAGAGGCTAATGACGACCCTTCATTAGCACACCCAACGGCATTTCCCAGAAGGCATTGTGTTTATACTTCCTGTTGCTGATTAAAGGGTTGGAGGTTGGACCCTCCCCTCCCCCACCATAGAATGACGTTATTTCAAAAAATGACCTTTTAGGGAAAACGCCACCTGAGTCATTTTGAAAGTGACGCATTCATAGAGGTCGGTCTGTGTCTGAAGTGAAGACTTAGGGTTGCCAACGGTTCTCTTGAAATAAGGAGTGGTTCCTTATTTGGAAAGTAAAAGTTGTGTCCCTTAATTATTGCAGGGGTTCCCAAACCTTTTAGCTCAAGACCCAAAGGAGAAATTAGACGTTTGCCCGGAACCCAAACTAGTGAAAAGAGCAGATCTAAGCTCCCGGCTATTTTTGCTACTTCTTAAAGATTTGTTTTCTAATTTATGTCATTTCTTAGATTTTTAGTTTATTTATTAATGAAATTATTTAGAAAAAAAACATTGCAATTTCTTTGATTCATGAAAATATTTTTGGGGAATGTTTTTTGAAAAGGTTTTGAAATAATAATTAAAAACTAAATGTAGGAAAAATATATATAATTAAGGGACCCATAAAAATGTGTCTTGGACCCATAAATAGGTCCCAACTCAGTGTTTGGGAAACACTTATTCTGAAGAAGGGACACACTTTTGTTCCTTATCTTTTGGGAATCAAGACAATCAATGACATCTTACAAGTTCAAACAGATCATAATGTGTATACAGGTTTCTTAACCACTAAAACCCTCGATCTAGACTCAGTAAACTGGACTTGAGTTGTCTCTGTACTTAGACCGCTCTTTTCTGTATATGCTTTTGGTGTTTAACCTCAGCTGGTGGAAAGTGCAGCGTACTGAGAGGTTGGAATACCCTGTGAGAGTTTATGAACAGACTTGTACTAGCAACGGTCAGAGAGTATTTCTACAAATACTTACGTAAAAAGTGTGAGTACTTCTTTCACCACTACTTCTTCAAATAACTGTGTGCGAGCATCTTGTGTCACAGGGTGACTGATTGGGGGTGACGTGTTGTACTGTCTTCAGTGTAGAATGGAAGGATACAGGAACAGGTGACGGGGCACACAAGACGTTATCTAAAAAAAAAGAATATCTTTTAGGGAAGACGCCGCCTGAGTCATTTGAAAGTGACGCACGCCACACGTCCCGTTCATTCACAGAAGTCAGTCTTTGTCTGAAAACACATTTTGTTTGAAACTATTTTCAACCTGCTGGTGTCCATAGCCGGGAAAGAGTGACAGGCTCACAGACAGTATATACAGGAAAGGCCTTATTTGGTCTTTGATTATTTTCTAGCTGCCCAGTGTGAGCAACTGTGCTGAAGTCAGATAATAGCTAGGCTATGTGACGTCACTGTTTGAGCTGTCCATTATATACCTGAATGAATGAATTTATTTAAATAAAATATAAAATAATACACAGTAATAATGCATTAAAAACTAATAATGCACAATAATACTCATAATAACAGTAATTGTTCAAAATACCAGTAGTGGAGATTATGTCCATGCTAAACCCTAAACCCATAAACTTCTTTGCCTTAATTTTTTACTATTTTGAAAAACATTTAAAATAGCCAATCTACATCGACATGTTGTGAGCTTGTAGATCAGCTATTTGAACTATTTAACAACGTTTTTCAAAATAGTAAAAAATAAAAATAAAAAGGCAAAGAGGTTTAGGGGTTTAGTGTTTAGCATGGACGAAAATAGGGCACTATGTTTTCCCCCCCTAACACTTTAGATTTATATTTAGTCTTTGACAATGCTTATGTGTAAAACACACACAGCTAGTTACACCAATATCAAACGAATAAAGAAAAAACATCTAAGTACGTTTTTCTATTGTTCCAGTACCAGAGTTGTATATCGTGACATGATGTGTCATCATGTCAGAGCAAGAACATGCAGAGAATGTTAGAGATGAGGCAGGGTCTGACATTTCTAAAAGGGCCTTTTGGTGAAAATATCAATAGCAGACCTCGGCTATTTTCAGTAGTTATTCATGGTGTGGAGAGGGCACTTTTTACAGACGGGTAAAAGGGCAGGGACTCAAGGCCCCTTTGATGTCTATGTGTGCTCGTGCCTCATGTGTCAGAGCTTCAAACCCTCCGTCTCTGGTCCCACCTCGAGCACTGCACTCGCAGTGCGAGGCGTTGTGTGCTTGTAGATATGTTGTTTTCACTAGTTTAAATCATGTTTAAAATAATAAATGCAAAAGAACGGTTTTGGACATACAACGTTTTCACCCGACAACGACGTTATATTTTTCCGAGGGTCAGCGGCTGACCTTCCTTTGACGAAGGCAGAGGTTTTCATTTCAGGGGTCAGTGTAGCTGCCAGGTCCTTTGGGGACGTCACGTAAGATTAAAGAGCTTTCCGAGGATACGCGACTTTTAGGATTTGAGCCTTTAGACACGCACGCACATGCACACGCACGCACGCACGTACGCACACACACACGCACACGCACACGCACACGCACACGCACACACACACACACACACTCCCTGGGCCTCCCTCTACTCTTTGCAATTTTTTTGATTACATCCTTTTGGAGCTGATCCCATTTGGGGTGGGTCTAATCTGTAGCATTCTGCTTGATATTTCACAGGATTTGTGCTCTAGTAGTCTACAATAAATTGGTTACGACGGGGGGAGCTACAAAAGCAGCTAGACAGAGACAAAGTTTCATCCATGATGTCTCATGTGGCAAAACAATACAAAAATATCTAATTCATTTAGTTATGTTTATCTGCCTTTATTTATAACTCTACTATCCTAACTCTACCATCCAATCTGGCTAGCCATCGTCAAAGAAAAGGGAACGCCCACTCGGTTTGTCCCTCTTCAGAAGCGTTGCAACTCTGAGGCTGTCTCGAGAGATTACTATTGTACTATCCTAACACTGCTCATTGTGCCTCATTGCCTATATTTTCATCAGAATGCTTGTTACTTTAAAAGAATAATTTCTACCTAAGTCAAAAAGTTGACTTAAAATGACTTGACAGAAAGCACCTGGGGCGAGACCCCCGCTGTGCTCTAATTTGGCGGAAATGTTGCGTTTAAGGGAAGAATTACGTCTTGTCTTGTAGTTCAGGTCTGTTTTCATCCCCCGGTGAAACAAAGAAAAATATATTGTAGCTCTTACAGTAACTCGCTCTAAATAGTTGTAACTTTGTCAGAATCCACGTTGTGTTTGGATATTGTTTATTGCGAGCGCAACCAAAGGAGCGGGAGAAGTAGAACAGAATATACATTTTTCCCCAGTGGGGAATATGTTTGCAGGAACAACGCACTGTGAAAAAAGACAAAGGCAGAAGTCCCACCTTTCTAGGCACTCTCTGCCTTATGTCGTGACCAGGCTATTCTCTTCGCAGATGAGTATGCTGGTTCGACCTCCCGTTGTCCCGACCTCCCGTTCTTCCGTTAACATTTCACCGGGTTAACATTCACCAGCGTTAGGTTTAGGTGGTCGGGTCGGAAGAATTAGAGGTCGGAACCATGACAGACAGAAAGTGATTTTTAGAGTGTAACAAGCCTTCTGATAGGCTGAGGACAAAGGCAATAAGTCACACTGAAGCAGCAGTGTAGCCAGTGTGGCAGAAATGTCAAATTGGCCCAAAAAGTACATTGGGTGACTTTTAAACACAATGTTCATGTTCACTAAGAGCAATTCAATATGCTTTTGTTTTATTCGTTTTGTAGTAAAGCAGGGACTCTAAATAATGGGTTTAAAGCATGTGTAGATTAATATTACCCCCCCCCCCCCCCCCCCCAAAATAAAAAAAAAGGTTGGCTAGGAGTGGTGTGAAATGTCAAAGGTCAGCAGAGGTCATAGAATATAAGATTAGTCCGCTAGGAGGGCTTCGATTATTTTTGGGCTTTAATCCCCTCATCGTCCTAATCTGACTCTGTCTCTGCCGGTAGAATGCCTGGGAGACAAATAAAACACTCTAATCTGCCCCCTGCTGGGACCCACTGGAATCTGCCCAGGCTAAAACCATGCTAGGGATTAATTACATGACATTTCTGCTGCGTTCGATAGTGACGCAAATGATATGGCAGGCAGGCAGGCAGGCAGGCAGGCAGGCAGACAGACAGACAGACAGACAGACAGACAGACAGACAGACAGACAGACAGACAGACAATTCAGTGCACCATTTTGAAACCATTAATCCATGAGGTCAACGTGCAGTTTAGTTTTTTTTTAAATACAATGAATTCAAACATTTGAAATGAGGAATTATGTAACGATTTGGAAAATAGTTGTGGAACAACAACAATACTACTACTACTACTACAACTACTACTACTACTAATAACTAGTAAGACACCTCAGGGCGACATGCGACCTCGCCCTTTGGGGCAATTCTTGGCCATCTGGCCAGTGATGTATATCGGACCAGTTGCACCAGGCCCCTGCATGATAGTCAACAATGTGATGTCAGAATATGCCCATATATGGGCATTAGCAAATATGGCATTCCCAGATATGCGCTTAATATTGATGACATCGGGACAGGGATCTCCATATGGGCATAAAACAGACAAGGACATAAAACATAAAACATGAAATCAGCTATCTCCATATATGGGCATAAAAGGGACAATAAGCAATGTGTGTGCATGTGCGTGCGTGTGTGTGTGTGTGTGTGTGTGTGTGTGTGTGTGTGTGTGTGTGTGTTCTGCGTGTCTCTCTCTCTCTCTTTCTCTTGGTGTGCGTGCGTGTGTGCGTGCGTGCGTGCGTGTGTGCGCGCGCGTGCGCTGGTTGTGGGTTGTCGTTGTTGACTAATGCTTTGGGAGGTGTGATGATGCAACACCCTGAAATGACTTTTAATGTGTGTCCAAACAGCTGCATGGAGGTACAGTAGCTTTTAGGTTGTTTTGTTTCTTTTTTCTTTTTAGCCCTTTATTCTCCCCAATGTAGTCGTTATCTCAATTGATTCCTCCCCACACACATTTATGTGTTGTCACTGCTGTCGTATCCTACTGACTCACCTGCCAGTGAGGAGCCCCCACCAGGAGAACATATAGAGCCTTTGTCCTCCTACTCTTCCCGCCCAACACTCCTTCATACACTGCAGCCTCCAGGGTGACTCCACTTGGGTCCATTTGTACACTCTCAGGGCACATCCCGACTAAAATGTAAACAAAGTGTCGGTCCGACAATGGCCAAAATGATTATTTTATCATTATTTTACGCTTTTTGTGGTCATTTTTTTATTGAAACACATATATGAAGCTTATTTTTTTATAAAATATTTTGGAAACATTTTTTATTTTAGCATCCGTTTTTCAAGAAAAAGTTGACTATAGCTCCTTTAAGTACCAGCTCTTATGCTATTTAAAGGCCTGTCCATATACTGTCTCCGAACACCAAACATTTTGTCGGAGTGTTCCGACTTTCCGACTTGCAGCTTTCCGAACTCTAAATCGGGGTAGTGCTTTTCAGAAGATAAGAGTGACGTCATTTTGTAGTTGAACCAGACCTTTCCGACAAAAAGTTTGTGGTCGGAGACAGTATGGACAGGCCTTTACGTGAAGGCATAAGAGCTGGTACTTAAGACAATCAAAATAGAGCCCTGTCAGAGTTAGATGAAAAATTGAAGGGAGCCTCCGCACACTCTTTAATTTCAGTTTAGACAACGTTCAAGCTTTCGGTCATTGACCTTCTACAGGCATAAGATCAGCATTGACAATGACCATATACAGTATAAAGGGTGTCATCACTTGATTAATTGAAGTGTCACACCTGTACTCAATATACTACAAAACCCAAAGGACACAAGTGTCCACCGAGACAGAAAAAAACACCAAAAACACCAGAGTTACCAGTCATATAGCTGGAGACAGCCCCGAAACCCCTGAAGGACTCCATTTGGGGAGGAAAAATAAACAGAAAATATGTGATGAATAAAAAAAGAAATAAAAAAAAGAAAAATGCTCATAGATCGGCTATTTTTGCTTTGAATTAAAATCATGAAGCCTTTATCGTTTTGCCATTTATGAATTGGAAAGTATATTTTTTTTATATAATTTAAAATCTATAGTTATACTTATGTTATCTATACCAACACCATACATTGGATATAAAACATTGTAAAAGACAATTTTACTAGTCATTAACACTTTGACTGCCACAATGTTAAGGGTTTTAAGGGTAAAACCCTTGCCACCATAGACGGCCATTCATTTTTGACGGAATAAATTGAAAATGGTAGGATGTACGAAAATTGACAAAAATTTCAGAGAATATAGAGTCGGAACCTTAGCTTTCACCATAAAAATTTCGTCCTGCTGTGGTGTTCTGCTGTGGAGAAACCTGAGGGAGAGCGAAAGCTGTACAGATGAAAAAGGAGCATCAGAAATTTACTTTCTGAGATAATTGAGGTCAAAGGAAAAAAACTTTCAGAAGCCCTAGAAACAAATTGGTAAATGGTACAAGAACACACAGTACCTCTAAATGAAGAACAGGGTGCAGGCCATAATAATGTAAAAAAAAAAGTTAAAAAAAGTTGTACCGTGGTCTAGTTATAAGGCAGGAAAGTGGAAGAAGCCAGGAGACTGACAGAGGCTCTTTTTTCATCTTCCCAGGATGAAGGAGAGACAGAGTAGAATCCACTGTGTTTTGACCTGGGATTTTTTATTCAAGCCTTCAGTTAGACATCAGACATCTCAAAAATAAAGATAAAAACTCTGATAAAGATAACAAAAAAAAACTTTACATTGCTGTTTCACTTCAGTATAGTTGTAGATGTGTTCCATTGCAATCATCATTTTAGTCACTTCAAACTAAAACGGTCAAACTACCCTGAGCAATTCAAAGTCATAATACATAAAATTAAATAAAAATTGATGTACATTCATATGGAAATGTTTGTATTGACAAAGTCAAGCCAACTGCGACAAACTTCACCATGTTAGAATCCAGACCAGGCAACTGCAAGTAAGAGTAATTATGGAAAAAAAAAAACATAATTACCATAAGGTATATATAATTATTTGCTATACATTTTATATACACAGGTACATATATTTCCAAAATAGCAGATCTACAAGCTCATAGCCCGGCACCGCGCTATGAGCTTGTAGATCTGCCATTTACATATGATGCCTAATAGCCGATCTACAAGCTCATAGCCCAGCAAGGCACTATGAGCTTAGTATTTTCATGGCTCTCCTTTTAGTAGACCTTGTACCAGTGAACTGTACCGTCATGAAACTGTACCTTTTCCTATGCAAACTTCTAATAAAGTCTTCAATCAATCAATCAATCAATCAATCCCTTCTTTGTATTTACCTACTGTATGTTTTTATACTGTTTTTTATTTCCCCCTTTTTTCCTGACTATATCTACTGCATAGTACTGTGTTCTATCCGTCTGTCATTCAATGTTATATGAGATACTGCAATGGTTTACTATGGAAATAAGCCTAGTCTTTTCATGGATCTCATGATCTCCTTTTAGTAGACCTTGTACCAGTGAACTGGTACAAGGTCTGACCAATCCATCTCGCTGGATTGGTCAGACTGCGACGTTTGCGAGTGACTTATAGTGGTTGTTTTGCTGGGATGTGTTTGTTTTGCACTAAATGGAGCATCTGTCCTCCTTTCTCACCAAGCTAAGCTAAAGAGGCGTCAATTGGGTATGGCAAGCTATGGCAGCTGCCATACCTTGGCTACAGGGGGAATATAATAAAATGTACTGTAATCGTGCCTGTTGTAAAGGTATGTAACATGACTGGTGTCTTGCACGCGAGCCTCGCGCGCGTGAAAGACACCAGTCAAGTTGCCATAACTTAGCTTTTTCTGAACTGACGCCGCTGAGCTAAACGCCCTGCTCGATCGGTGGTCCGCGCGCGGACCACCTGTTGTGATCCGAGATGAGCATAATCATCTCTCATCTCATGCTTGCTCTCGGAGCGACGTCGCGACCCCCCAAACACGCCAATACACCACTGTATGTATCAATCAATCAATCTAGCAACAACCACTTACTTTATATAGCAGTTCTTTTCGCTGCGACGCCGCGGCTCGGTGGTCCCTGGTGGCCTGGTCGATGAACCATGACGATCCAGTAAAACTTTTCAGATCACATGTAACGGCTGTAGAAGTAGTCCTCAGTAGTATAGTAAAGCACTAAACTAAACCCCCCCCCCCAAACACATGGCTGCTGCTTCTTTTCGCTGCGACGCCGCGGCTCGGTGGTCCCTGGTGGCCTGGTCGATGAACCATGACGATCCAGTAAAACTTTTCAGATCACATGTAACGGCTGTAGAAGTAGTCCTCAGTAGTATAGTAAAGCACTAAACTAAACCCCCCCCCAAACACATGGCTGCTGCTTCTTGCCAAAGTTGCCGTCCATCCAGCAATCCCAGGCCTGGGGAGGACGGTCACGTACCAAATCACCATGGTAACACAAGGTAACACAAGCTGATTGGCCACACAATGGTAACCATGGTGATTTTAGTCATTCCAGGGCCCAGGACGGCTGAATCCAAGCGTCAGTGATACATATGCTCCTAATCTTGTGTTAATTAAAAAAAAGACATTCCGGCGTCATATGACGCCGGTGGCAGCGCGGGGGGTGTAAAAGCGTGACGTCATATGACCTCCGTGGCGGTCAAAGTGTTAAGCTACCACTGAAGTAATTGGAGCGGGTCATGTTTGCATGTTTGGAATTTTAACAGCTGAAATCAATGATATATCAGTATTCCGATATTAACCTGAGCGCCGCATTAGTGTGAAGGTGCGTGTGGCCCCCGGGCCGCCAGTTGCCCATGTATGGTCTACAAGCTCACAGTGCACCGCACGGCGAGGATTAAGTGGTTGACTGTTGAAGGGAAATAATGTCACTTATTTTCCAGAGATGTCATCCTTTAAGTCCTCTTTAAGACCACTTAAACCTCATATGGTTGAGTGGAGTCCCCCAGGGCTAGTCTTTTCTGTTTTAGCTCGACATTACTTTTCTAGCTGGAAATAGCCAATCTACAAGCTCCCTGCGTGTTTTTGAATGGTGCCTACCGCTCCAATATTTGACTGAGTGTGTATGTCTGTCTGTATCTCTATACTGTCTATGGTATATCTTTGACATATACTATGGCGGCATTCACACAGGCACGTTTTATTGCGATTAAAACAAATCTTCTAACGTATTGTCGGAAAATACACAACGTTTGGGCATGTGTGAAGATGCATCCGTATTCTTTTTCGAATCAAAGAAACAAATGCAAATTCACAAAAAAACGGTGGTTTCGATTCGCTACAGCAAACGCTTCACTGTTGGTGTGAATCCATCCGTCTCAAATACAGGCAATGAAACATTGTGGTAGGCTATATAGAGCCATGTGCGGGTTAAATCCATAGTTATTTATAAAAGGTTAAATCCCCCTCCAGACCATCCGCTCTCATTAGATGTCTGACCATTCTGGCCGCCTCCTCCCCTCATTGATTTAATTTCTGATCACCGCTCCCTCGTTCGCACATGTAGTGTATTATTTGTGAGGAGTTGCTCACAGTTAGATGAAAGGAAAGTGCCACTGGAGTCACTTGTATAGGCTATAGGCCTAATATAATATAGGCCGATGTGTGGGTCTCTTGCCCTTGCTCGCGCTCTCTCTGTCGCTCTCTGTGCCAAATCATATCCAAATGGAGACGCTTGTTACGCGCGGTGCGCAGAGGGATCCAGCGGAGGGCAAGACGAGGGGCAGAGAGAGAGAGAGAGAGAGAGAGGGAGAGAGAGAGAGAGAGAGAGACGTTGACGTTCTCCTCTTCGTAGATATTCATATCTTGCTATTAAAAGTATTTGCTGTTTGGTTTATTGCTGGTAGATTTTGCGAGTCCCTCCGGCCGCCGCTGGTTTTATTTTTTGATCGCCCGTTTACGACCGTCGGCCGCAGATAAATTAGCTAACGCCTGCGCTGCAATTTTGCAGGGGTCCTGTGGACTGTGGTTACATTGTGATTTGAACTTGAAGAATTAATAAACACAGGGAGATGGAGGAGGCATTATTATGCAGCTTGGATACATACATGTCCCGTGGACAGACGTGGACTCAGAGATTCCTTGTTTCGGATGACAATGTGCAGTGTGAGGGCAAACGTATCAATTAAATATGCAAGAATGTGGCAACTTCACCCCTCCCATTCGCACGACTAAACCGAATTATATTATGAGAATGTGGCCTATATGTCTATACTGCCTCAGCTGCAATACTGCTGGGTGACCACCTTCAAGTGTATGGCGCTGTTGAGCAGCCTAAGGCACTGCTTACTCCCACTGGTTGGGATTTTCCCCCAAATACGGATGCTGGGGTTTAAGTGGTTAAAAGTCAGTTTTGTTTAAGCAAACATTAATATATATATATATATATATATATATATATATATATATATATATATATATATATATATATATATATATATATATATATTATATATATATATATATATATATATATATATATATATATATATATATATATATATATATAATAACCATGTGCTCATCTCTCCGATGTATTTATTGTACAGCAAGAATGAAATGGAAAGACATTATGTGGGTAGAATATGAAATATAACTGGGCTCATCATCAGATCGTCCAGGATTATCTTTTGGGTTTAGAAATATTTTCAATTTTGACAGAAAGTAATTTCAAATAGCATGGCAACAACAACATTCTAGCGGTGTCAAGGAGTTGCTGTTGCTTAAATTCAGGTTTACAAATATACATGCATAGATAGATGGTCCCTATGCAATAATTCTCAAAAGTGGATTTCTATCTAATCTTTTTTCCCCAACAAGTGACACATAATTGGATTTTAGACACAGAAAACGATTATGGATCCATCAGTTTGATTGATATGTGTGTGTTTACTTCAGTAATATACTGTATACAAGATAACGTCTCCCTTTGTTGGAATCTGGACGTTAAGGGCTGATATTTGCAGCATTCCATGTCGTTAGGGGGGTTCCTCCATCAGCTGTGTAATTAATAACTTAATGAATGCCTTGGACTGACTGTAAGCATGTCTAATTTAAACCCTATGCTCATTAGGGCAGCGCTGCACATGGACATAAATTAGGCATCATCGTTACGGTAGGAACCCTAATGAGATGTTGTTGGCTTGTTTCTGCTTCACGCACAAGTGAGTACAGAAAGAATACAAACAATAACTGTCAGTTGGATAATTCTGTTTCTCAATTCAATTCAATTAAATGTTTCAGCTCAGAATAGCCACACAAGCTTAGATTGACCATACCATGTATTGCAATGATATTACCATTGCAATGATATTGCATCTTAGTTTGGCGGTGTATAGCTCTGCTGTGATGATACAGATTACCTGCTCGAATATGAGAATTATCTTGTAGCCAATGAGAATGAACATGAGGTGACAGACTGCTCTGTGGGAGTGTGAATTAATTAACTTGTTAACGAATGAAGAGGGGGGTCCGGGGAGATGGCAACAACACATTCTGCCTTCCACATATAAAATAACTCACGCAGGCTCAATTCAATTCAGTTCAGTTCAGTTCAGTTCAGTTCAGTTCAATTCAATTCAATTCAATTCAATTCAATGACTGTATGTATGCATGTGTTGCTGTGTTGCTAATGTAGAATGTAGATTTCTGTACATCAAGCCCCCACCTATCTATCTATCTCTTTCGAGCTCTGTCTCCCTCCCTCTCTCTCTCTCCCTCCTCTCTCTCTCTCTCTCTCTCTCTCTCTCTCTCTCTCTCTCTCTCTCTCTCTCTCTCATGGTCTCTCACAGGGACGTGCAGAGAATGGCAAGGGCTGAAATTTCTAAAAGGGCCTTTTGGTGAAAATAGTGAAAATAGAAAACCTTCAAGCTCACAGCGCGTCGCGCTTGGAGGTCGGCTATTTTCGGTGCTTGATACCACACTGAACTAAGCATAATCAAGTCAATACTGGAGATGTGGGTATATACAGCAAGGATTTATGCACGGCGAGGGCAATTCTTTCAACATAAGATGCTGCATTCAAGTTCAGGAGAGTTTGGACAAGACAATTCTCATGAATGCTGCCTTCAGGTGTGGCATGGAAAGAGGGGCATTTGCATCTCTTTCACCATAGTAAAAACTGCATTCACAGTCTGGAGAGGGCACTTTTTAGAGACAGTTAAAAGGGCAGGGGCTCAAGCCCCCTTTGATGTCTATGTGTGCACATGCCTGGTCTCTCTGTCTCAGGAGGAATTCATGGTTTTAATGTGATCTTCTGTCTCTCTCTCTCTGTGTATCTTCAGGTAGATGATGGGTGGTCTTCAGGGGTGGGTGATGCTGCTGCTCCCCCTGCTCCTCCTCCTCACGGTCACAGGAGCAGAGGAGCTGCTCCTCCGCTCTGGACCTCCCCCCCAGGTATCGAACCGAAGACCCGCCGCCATACCTCCTCCTGTCCACTTGAGGCAGAAGAGAGAGTGGATCTGGAACAATCTGTATGTGGAGGAGGAGAGGCCCGCACCCATCCCCTACAAGATAGGACAGGTATGTTTGTTTTGATTACCTCACAGCACAGTAGGAAGTGATGCTGGTCATTCCCAAGCCCCCAGAACCCTGGGGGCGTCCTGAAACCAAATGGACATGGTGGCCGTTTTGAGGTACTGCAGTTGGGGCCACTAACCACATGAATGCGCGTCGCGCATAGGCTTCTTTGTATTGACGCGTGTTCATACCGGATTACCGGAAGAGCTCGTTCATGAATTTGAGCCCCAGCGCGTCCATGAACACAAACTATGACGAAAAATGCGTCACAGTGGCCCCACTACGTCACGCTTTTATTACGCGGAAGGAGGGGTGAAAACGCCTCATGCGCTGGGTGAGCAACTCAATGCAAGAGGATGGGCGGGGATATCTGGTGTCCTCTCTATTCTTATTATAACTCTATGGTCATTCCCAGTGGTGGAAAAAGTACTCACATTTTCTACTTAAGTAAAAGTATCCTCAATACTGCATTGTAGAAGTTTTCTGTTACAAGTAGAAGTCCAGAATTCAAAATTCACTTGAGTAAAAGTACAAAAGTATTGGCATCAAAATGTACTTAAAGTACTAAAAGTAAAAGTACAAAATGTTTGAAAATAGCAGATCTACAAGCTCACAACGCGTCGCATCGCGGCGTGTTGTGAGCTTGTAGATCGGCTGTTTTCAAATAGCCAAGGTATAAAAATAGGTCTAAAGTGATTTATGTATGTTTTTTGACATATTACAATTTCTATATTTACAAGTCACGAGTAGCAGCTGCCTGAAGGTGACTTTTCATACCAATGTTGAAGGAGGCTAGGGATTTGCTCTCCTTTAAGGCTTGCGGAAGGGCGTTCCACATGTTGGTGGTATAGCAGGAGGACGAATTAGAGCCTTGTTTAGTGTCAAATCTACGTTGAACATGATTAGTGGAGCTGCCTCTGGTGTTGTGATCGTGGACATCCTTGACCTTTAGGAAGTAGTTTGTCAGCGCTATATGCACCCGGCCACTTCACAATGGGCGTGATGTTGCGTCTCTCCGCAGCTGAAGTCCAACCAGAAGCTGGAGGTGAAGCGCTTCCAGATCGAGGGCGATGGGGCCAACTCCATCTTCACGGTGGACAACAAGGGGGACCTGTTTGTCACCACGGTGCTGGACCGCGAGAAGAAGAGCACGTACCACCTGCGCGCCATCATGTACGACGGGAACAACAAGATGGTGGAGGAGCCCGGCGACTTCGTCATCCAGGTCAACGACATCAACGACAACGTGCCCGTGTTCCCCGGGGCCTTCAACGGCTCCATCGTGGAGAGGTCCAGGACGGGTCCGTATAAATATTAACTATTGAAACACTGAGTGCCGCGCTGCGAGCTTGTAGATGCTATTTTAGAAAAATCTGGGAAAATTTTATTTTTTACCCGATTTTGACTCGAATCTATAAGTGTCTTTTGAATCCTTCCAAGCTTTTTTTTTTTTTTTAAAAAGCTATGTTTCTATGTCAGTGGTGCTCAAACCTTTTCATGTCAAGGACCCCTAGAATGATATGTTTATTTGGCAGCCGACCCCCGTCTCAAAATATATTGTATCAGGGACCCCCTAGAAGCAAATATTTGAGTTACAAAAGTTCACTTTAAAAATGAGATATTCAAAGATTTGTAAACATTTTCATGATTTTTCAAAAATAGCAGATCTACAAGCTCGCTGTGTGTCTATTTTTCGATAGTTAAATTATAAAATAATCCTAGGCCTAAATGGATTAATCCAGTGGTTTTCAACCAGTGGCCCTTGAGGGCCGGGTTCCAGGTGGTCCCCAGCTAAATGACAAAATGGACCCTTAGATCTTTAACCCTTATGGGTCGTTTTGGTTTAATTTTACACTCTGACAGGGCTCTATTTTGATTGTGTCTCTGTATTTCGCTGTATGAGCAAGGATGACCATAATTTGTTGCCCCAGTTTGATGATTTACACTGCGGCCACATATAGGACTTTTAAGATTTGAGCCTTTACACAAGCACGCACACACCAAATATATCAACTAACAATAAAGTATAATTTAAACTGCTTGTCTTGTATCCATTCCATTCAGGAACCAAAGTGGTTGAAGTGAAAGCAACGGATGCAGACGACCCGACCACAGCCAATGGGGAGCTGCGATACTCTCTGAGAAAAGAAGGGGACCTATCAGCCTTCACCATTGACAGCATCACAGGTGACAATTTGGCCAAAGTTTGCCCAGTTTTTATAGTAACCTATAGTTGGTTGATTACGTTTGTTGATTATTTTTGGTGCAGCAATGGCCTTTATCTTTTCTTTCTTTTCTTTTTGTAAATTGTCTTAAAAGTAACTTCACTGTCATATGGGGGGAAAAAAAGAAAGAAAAATAAAATCATGTGGGGTTAGAAATACATGCCCACTATCATGGTGCATGTGAAAAGCTCTCCATGGCTCAAAACACTTCCATCTGTGGACGCAACACCCTTTACCCGAGAGGAGGAAATTGTAGAAGAATGATACATTATACTAATAGTGTTATTATGTTTTTTTTATATCAAACCTTCTATATTTTACCATCACATAAAGAGCACCGAAGTCTGGCATAATGTACGCATGCTATGTGGGTTACTTGTTTTTCCTTCTCTGAATTCTCTGTATGCAGCTGTCATACCCTGGGTCCAGGGGGGAAAATAAAAGACACTTTTAAATATAAATCCATGAATGTCTATCTGTGCTGGTTATTCAGTTGTTCAATTACAGTAAAATCACCTGTAAGACTCCCCACAAAATGGTCACTTTAACAAGGTATTATAATAATATTCTCCACACTTGTATTCTCCCCTTCTTGAAAAAAATGTATATTCCCAGGTTCCGCAGGTCAGCTGCACAGGTGCAATGCATTAGGCATTAGGTTAATTGTGGCACCTTTACTAACATGCCAAGTTTAGCTGCACTTGAACAACCATTCCAGGCTGCCAAATCCAGCCCAAGAAACCATAGAAACTGGGGGAAAACCCGACAAAACCCATTTCTTTCCACGCGTGTGCATGAGGACTCCCAACTTTGCCACAGGCTACCCTAGCTTTTGCTGAACTGACGCCACTGATTCCAAAGACGTGTTTAAAGGGGTATTTCACTTTCAAAAAAACTTTTGGTAATTTTATCATCTAATCAGGCTTTTATGAACACCCTGAACAGTTTTTAATTAGCTTGATTGAATATTTAGATATTTGATGTAAATGTTACCAGGCCCTCCAGGCCCAGGGCCTCTCCCCACACACACCCATTGTAACTTCAAACTTCATTTTAACCATGATAGATTCATTAAAATCACCCATTATTTTTTCTGGTGACTCATACTACCCTCCTAATATGTGAGCAGGCCGTGTTTTTTCGATAACATTTTTCATTTATTTTTAATAATATTCTTTTTGTATTTCATTTTTTCCATTTTTCCAAATAATTATTAAAAATAAATGAAAAAAGTTATCAAAAAAAACACGGCCTGCTCACGTATTAGGAGGGTAAAATGAGTCTCCAGAAAAAATAACTGGTGTTTTTAATGAATGTATCATGGTTAAAATGGAGTTTGAAGTTACAATGGGTGTGTATGTGGAGAGAAGCCCTACCACTGCTCCCTGTTGAAAGTGGAATATCCCTTTAATTAACTGTGTTCTGTCTCTGTCTCTGTCTCTTCTCTTTCTAGGTGTGATCAGCAGTAAGACAGACACGCTGGACAGGGAGACCAGGTCTCAGTACATCGTGGTGGTTCAGGCTCAGGACACCAGAGGTATGGCAGCGGGCAGCACCGCCACCACCTCCGTCACCATCACCGTCACCGACACCAACGACAACATGGCCTCCTTCACCAGAAGTACGCAAACGCAACACAACACGCCTCCTATAACTCATTAGCAGGGGTGTCGCACCAAATTCTGCGCCCATGGTACAAGGATTCACTGCGGGACCCCCGTGAATGTTCTTCATAGGGGGAGGGGGTTTAACCAACCCATTTAGACTGGGAACGCATTATTTTGTGCTTTAACTATTGAAAAATAGCTGATCTACAAGCTCACAGTGCGGCGCTGCAAGCTTGTAGATCTGCTTGAAGTCTTTGAATATTTCGAATCCTTCTGTTTCCCGTCTCAAAATATCTAGTTCCAGGGACCCCCTAGAAGCAAAATTTGAGTTACAAATGTTTGCTTAAAAAATACATATATTCAAAGATTTGCACCCATTTTCACGCTTTTCAAAAATAGCAGATTTAAGCTTGTATATCTGCTATTTTTCAATAGCTAAATAATTAAGGCCCCTCCACCTTGGGCCCTAGAGACTCAGTCCCACTTTCCCCCCCTTGCGACGCCCCTGCTCATTAGACCAGGTGTATACCAGGTCCGCTCCCTTTTGCCCCTCTAAACCAAATGGCCAAAAATAGCTGATGTACAAGCTCACAAGAACGTGTTGTGAGCTTGTGCATCGCCTATTTCCTCCCAAAATGGGGATGCTATAGGTTTCATGTGGTTAATAAAACAATTAGAATACAACAATTAAAAATCATCTCCAGATCACTCAATTACGATCATAAATAGCTGCAGTTTCCTCTGTGTGTGTGTGTGTGTGTGTGTGTGTGTGTGTGTGTGTGTGTGTGTGCGTGCGTGCGTGCGTGCGTGCGTGTGTGTGTGTGTGTTTTATCGAGTTATTGGAAAACTTTAGTTACTAGTTACTTTGTAGATCGACGATTATTATTACAAAACATACTGTACATTAAACACGTCTAGATGGCAGATCTACAAGCTCTCAATCCGCCAATTTTCAAAAGACCTTTATACATCTGAAAACTTGAAATCGGACATTAAGCATAATGAGCACTTTTACTTTTGTTACTTTTAAGTACATTTTGACGCCAATACTTGCGTACTTTTACTCAAGTAAATGTTGAATACAGGACTTCTACTTGTAAGGGTGCCCTCAGACCAAAATACCTATGAGAGTGGAATCCGCGTTCCGCCAATTCATTTCAATGATAAGGGAGCGTTTTTTGCAGAAATCCTCTGCTGGCCTGAAACTCCCTCACTCTCATTGAAATGCATTGGCAGAACGCGGATTCCACTCTCATAGGTATTTTGGTGTGAGGGCACCCTAACAAAGTATTCTACATTGCAGTATCAATAACGTTTACTCAGGTAAGACATTTGAGTGCTTTTCCCACCTCTGATGGCGTCCACAGAGACGTACGAGTTCCAGGTCCCGGAGAACCAGAAGTTGGAGCTGAAGATCGGGTCTCTGCAGCTGGAGGACAGGGACCAGATTCAGAACAAAGACCCAGAGTTCAGCATCAGCCATCCCTGGGGCGACGTGTTCAGTGTGCTGCGGAGCCCCGGCAAGGACGGAGACCTCATGCTGAAAAAGGTAACGGAGCCTAGGCCTGTCACAATTATTACATAATTTTGGTGCGCTGGTACAGGGGCTGCACCGCGACTCAGCGTGTCACGTATGCATTGATGTGTTACAAATGTTTGTATATATGTTTTGAATACATGACTGCTGTTGTAAGACAAATTTCAGTGTGAACTGACAATAAAGTACTATATCATATCATATCATATCATATCATATCATATCATATCATTATCATATCATATCATCAATTGTCTAATTATTTTTCATAATCGTCATAATCGTTTCCATGTTGAAAAATGTTCATATATTTTTTTAAAGCAAAAAATTGTGGAAATAGCAGATCTACAAGCTCACAACGCGTCGCATCGCGACGCGTTGTGAGCTTGTAGATCGGCTGTTTCCACTATCAATGTTCTTTTTTAAGTATAAAGTTGTCAAATATGTCAGTCATTTCTTTGTGTATTTAGGTTATGTGTCATATCTGCCACGTGCAACTTCAAAGCCTAAAAGCCAAACAGAAATGTAATTGTCAACGGCAAAAACACAATTAAATCGTTAATCGCAATTATTTGAGTGACAATTAATCGTCATGTAAAATGTCATAATCGTGACAGCCCTAACTGAGCCCCGTCAAAGATGGAGACTTCATGATTAAAACGGTGCAGAGTTTCGTCACCAGGGCCGGCTTAATGGACGTGCTTTAGGTGCTGCAGCACAGGGCACCATGCTTGGGGGGGGGGGGGCACCAAATGGCTGGGAGAAAGTGAGAGAAGAATCAGCCGATGCCCCCGTTGTCATCCCTTAGCTAAGGCTCAGTAGTCTGACTACCAGACCTGTTATCACCCTTGGTCTTGTCATTGCAATGCGCATGCGCCAACACACGTTCAGAGGAATAATGTAACGGTCGTTCCCTCAGCGGGAATCAAACCGGGCCCGGAATAACGTTAGAAGAATGATGAGTACCCGGTTAAAGCGGAAGTGAAGCCTCCTCCTCACTTCCGTTTCCTTTTCACATCGCGCACACTTATTATTATATTAAATAAAAATCATCTAAGCATACATAGCTTGCTGCTTAGCAGAAATGCAATTTTAAAATATATTTTCTTGAACAGTTTCCATTACTCGCCGTTCAGGAGTTGTAGTTCCAGACTATATAGCATTCGGAGATTGTGGAATAGTTGTCTGGCTACGTGAGACTATCCCAACCATAGATATATAAAGCTAGGTACCTCGTCCGCCGTTGGGGTTCATTGGAGTGACTGGTATAAAAGGACCGGTGGAAGTGCAGAGGTGCGGAAAACATGCTGCCACTCAAAGTGACCACTGGCCAATCACAACGCATCTTTTCCGGGAATTCAGTTCAATTCATCATCGCGGATAGGCTACCACATGGTCGTCTTATGTGGCCATGTGGTCGCTTTGTTACATCCTGGCCAATTGGTGCATTCCTGTTGCCGGCGAAAATAAGATAAACACCGAAAAACCCCTGGCAGAGGCGGATGAACGATACTGCAGCAGTCAGGCACGCACACTCAAGCCCCTGCCCTTTTACCCATCGGACCATTAATTCCCCCTTGTAACTGTGGTTCAAAACATTTTAATTGTAATTTTGCGCATATAAAATATATGTAGCCGTTCAGATATCTTATTTTACATCAGTATTGTTCATGTGAACTGGTTTGTTTATGCTTATCCATTATATAGCTATGATTTATCACTCACTCTGCTGGAAAGCAGCAGCGCAGCAGAGATAAGTGAACACAAAGGAGCGCCGTTTCAAAGAGCTGTTCAATCGACTCGATTCGTTCGCGAACGTCCCACCACTGCACATGTTGTTGTTGTTGTTCTACTATTACAACTCTCTCTGTCTTTGTCTTTGTCTCTGCCTCTCTCTCTCTCTCTCTCTCTCTCTCTCTCTCTCTCTCTCTCTCTCTCTCTCTCTCTCTCTCTCTCTCTCCCCAGGCTCTAGACTATGAGACAAAGAACAGCTACAGCTTCAGTGTTCATGTGAGAGAGAACAACCTGGTGTCACCAGCCGACAACAAGGACACTGCGGTCACCAAGACCCAGGTGATCATTATCAATTCATTATATTATTATTAACAAGACAACAAGGACACTGCTGTCACCGAGGCCCAGGTGATCATTATCAATTCATTATATTATTATTACCAAGACAACAAGGACACTGCTGTCTGTCACCGAGGCCAGGTGATCATTATTAATGTATTATAGCCTATTATTATTTATGAATTAATAATTAAGGAGGACACTGCTGTCAACAAGGCCTCATGCAGGAGACAAACTCCACTGTAGAGGGGCGGCATAGCTCAGGGGTACAGAAACCGTCATTAGAGCACAAAGGGTTCCCAGTTCGAATCCGGGCTCCCCCCTGAGTCCTTGAGCAAGCAGGTTGGTGCCTTACATGGTTTCCTCCGCCATCGGTGTATGAATGTGTGTGTGTGAATGGGTGAATGTAATGCACAATCTATGTGAAGCGCCTTGGATAAAGGTGCTATATAAATGCACCATTTTAATACCGTAAACAAGATAATGTATGTCCGGAATGTTTGAATGTACTGAAAGGAAAGGATAGCCCTTAGAGAAGTAATTTTCGAGGGGGTCCCCTACAAATACAGCAAGAAAACAAAGTTACATCTATAACGAATATGTGAATATACATAAATAATTACATACAATACGCGTAGGATGCAAATACATTCACAACATCGGCAGTGCGCTCGCCCGCTCCCACCCGCACCCTAACTGTTCTACAACAAAAATGAAAGTAGGGTAAGATTCAATATCCAGGATAATGAATGAAGATCAAAGGTTAAATCAAATACATCAGCGAATGCCTCTCATGTAAACACAGAGTCGGACAATTTGAAAGTATAAACACAAACCAGCTGAAGTTATGATAAAATGAAGAGAGAGAATCGCCCTCTCTGTGTAGAAATCCATGCCGTTACGCCACATCTCCAGTATTGACTTGATAATGCTTAGTTCAGTGTGATATATCAAGCACTGAAAATAGCCGACCTCCAAGCTCTGCGATGCGTTGTGAGCTTGGAGGTCTGCTATTTTAGATATTTTCACCAAAAGGCCCTTTTAGAAATGTCAGCCCCTGCCTCTCTAACATTCTCTGCACGTCCCTGGTTTCAGGTGACCATCAGGGTGATCGACGTGGACGAGCCCCCAGTCTTCGACAAAGACATCTACAGCTTCAACGTCTTGGAGGAAACCATGGTCAACAACATAGGAATGGTCACCGCCAAAGACCCTGACACGGCCAAAAAGAGCTTAAGGTAGGACACACATGCACACTAGAGGTCTTCACGGGTCCAAAAACCCGAGTGGCCCCGTTTGGTCTCGTCCGATTCCGTCCCGTTCCGACTTTCTTTCTTTTTTTACAGACCGAAACCCGTGACATGTTGTCCCGAAATCCTTTTATTTCCGAGCTTCCGAGAGACCCAACCATTAAATCATTATTAAAATCCCTTTTCATGTACCGAGATCCCTCACTCACGGCAGCTGTGCGGCGTGCGCTTGACAGACAGAAACAAATGCAGAAACAAATGCAAGGGATACAGGAATACTTTTAGGCTATTTTCTATCAACAGAGGTATGTCATTTTCGGTTTGTTTGTCATGGTTTAACTTGAGAAGCTGCTACGCATCACGCACACGCATGCATTACGCACGCACCAAGCTCTTTTTTCCCCGCTGTAAATCTGATCTTAGACCAGCATTATCATCTCACAGTTACAGCCGTTCTTCATGTCGCTGCCTCGCGGCTAATAACGGACCTGAATCTGATCCTAGGTCAGCCTAAACAGAGCACAGCACACACGTTAAACACAACTCCAGTCCGTTCTATATATCCTGATCATAGCGCAGCCTAAGCGCAGCAGCGCACGCCAGCGCACACACACACATTGATTGATTGCTTGCTTTATAGTTTGCATAAAAAGCATAAAGTACACACACGTCACACAGACGGGTCCTATCGGGTCCTCTCGGGTTATACACATGATGATTACAGTCCCGTGTTCCGAAGTGTTCCGAGGGAAATGCGACCGTTTCCAACCCGGATCCGAGTGATTATGATAAAACACTGACCGAACCCGATACGGGTCTCTCGGGTCCTCGGGTAATTTCGGGGTCGGGGCCCCCGTGAAGACCTCTAATGCACACACACGAACACACACACACACACACACACATCAGTGCCAGTGGGTTAAGTTCAGTGTTGCCGTAGTCTTGGGTCGCGCCGACTCGCGCGTCCCCGACGACCCATATCTTTTCTGAGCCGGGGTCGCACCCCCCCAAATTCACACCTCGACAACTGTTTTAACAAAGAAACGAGCCTATATGCATATCAATAGACCTGTATAGTAGGTGTTGAGTGACGTTCGCGACCCCCCAAACATTGAATCACCATTGCACAACTGGTTAAGTTATGTACTATTTATTTTACTTTTTTAATATATATGATTGCGACTGCCAGGTCGCATGTTACTATGACAACTCCACCGGCAGTCCCTCCGCCACGTCACGTCACATTTTTGGCCCTACTCTTATATCCGCCACTGTTGCCCCTATCCATTCCAAACTTTGCACACACACTCCTTGGCTGGCAAACCACAACCCCCAGCCCTGATTTCTCACATGGCCCTCTTCTAGCGCCACCATGAGGCTGATTTTTGCAAAACACATTTTTGGACACTGCTCCTACAGATGTTGCCCTAAAATCATGCAAAGCAATACACAGTCTCTCTCTCTCTGTCTCCAGGTATTCCATAGAGGATAAGGACAGTCCCATAGCCATCAACCCTCTGACAGGTCAGCTGTCCACCATCAGGAAGTTGGACAGAGAGATGGAGGCAACGTACATGTTCCAGGTCAAAGCCCAGGAGGAGCCTAGTGGTACGACACGCACGCACGCACGCACGCACGCACGCACGCACGCACGCACGCACGCACACACACACACACACACACACACACACACACACACACAGTGTGTGATTTATCAATGATGACCTGCTCCCCCATTGATTATCCCATGCAGGTACGTGCACACATAGACATCAAAGGGGGCTTGAGCCCCTGCCCTTTTAACTGTCTGTAAAAATTCCCTCTCCAGATCATGAATGTGAAAGCAGTTTTTGCTATGGTGAAAGAAACGCAAATGCCCTCTTTCCATGCCATACCTGAAGGCAGCATTCAAGAGAATTGCCTTGTCCAACATTTCCTGAAATTGAATGCAATATCTTATGTTGAAAGAATTGCCCTCTCTGTGTAGCAAAATGTGGCTGCTGTTACGCCACATCTCCAGTATGCACTCCATTATGCTTAGTTCAGTGCGGTATCACACACCGAAAATAGCCGACCTCCAAGCTCACAACGGGTTGCGATGCGACGCGTTGTGAGCCTGGCTATTTTCGATATTTCCACCAAAAGTCCCTTTTAGAAATCTCAGCCCCTGCCTCTCTAACATTCTTTGCACGTCCTTGTTGTGCCCTTATGTGTGTCTTCAGGCTTGCAGTCGTTTGTCAAAGTCAACATCCTGGTTCAGGACGTCAACGATAACGAACCAGAGCTGGCCGTGGACGAGGTCTTTGTCTGTGAGAACGACATGGCTGGAACGGTACGTGATCCATAGTCAATCAATCTATCAATATGTTTGTCTCACCTGATTAACTTAAAGCAGAAATAAGCAGTTTTCTGCTGACATAATCATGCAATTGCTTATTTACAAAATATATTTTAATTATATTTTATTCAGGCAGCTAACAATGCTTTCTAAAGAAATATTGTGTGTATGACACTTCCTGGGGCTACAATCTGCCTCCAAAACTATTATTTGTATCTGTGAGAAGTTCTGTCATTGGTCGATTAAACTGGGTGTCAATCAGGACCGCCTCTTGTTCTTGTTCAGATTGGTTGACCTGTCTGTCAATCCTTTTAGCCCCGGTCGGCTGGTTCATGCACCAATTAGCTGCTAATGACAGAGCTTCTTACAGATAAAATAATAGTTTTGGAGGTAGACTGTGGCTCCTAGAATCGCCACAGAGACTAGATTTTTTTAGGGAGCATTGTTAGCCGCCTGAATATAATAAAATAAAATAAAAAAGCAATTGCATGATTCCTGCTTATGTCAGCAGAAAACTGCTTATTTCTGCTTTAACCTTTCTACATGTTATTTACTGTCAACAAAGTGGAAGTTGTTATGTACTTATTTGAACTCGGTGGCCTTGAAGGACAATGTTAATATATATATATATATATATATATATATATATATATATATATATATATATATATATATATATAGCTGGTATTGATGTTGTCAGTTTCACCGCCTAACAGCAGTGTTCATTTTGTTGACTAAGACTAAGACTAAACAATTTCAGATAAGACTAAGCGGTGTGTTATTCAAAAGACGAAGACTAAGACTAAATCTTTGCTGTCAAAATAAACACTGCATGACTAAAAGACTAAAAGACTAAGATTTTTGATATTCAATCCTAAGACTAAGACTAGTCTAAGACTAAGACTAAGACTAAATCAGTCACCCCGCCACCCCAACAGAGCAGTCACAGGCTATAGTTGAGGCAGGGGCACGCAGATGACCGTAAACATGCTCCACGCTGAAGACATTCCAACTTGAGTTGCATCTTCTGGGCACTTTTGTTTGCGTTTAACCTCGCGAAAGCCTCCGCGCAGTCCGCGGTGTTCAGCAGTGCAGTGTGCAGTGAGACTGACTGCGTTAACGTTTAGCCGTTTAGCCTAGTGCAGCTAGACTCTATCTGCCATTGCTAGCACTATAGGCACAGTGTGATAGTATCTGGCTATGCGAGGCTTGTTAACGTTAAACGTGGCTCAGTCAATATGCGAGAACAGATAGGATTTTGGAGCGTAATTACAATGCATAATGTATCTTTTTAAAGCCAAAGGTTAAAGAGTTTAATATGATAATAATAAGTAGCCCACTAACTCAATTCTAAATGTCTCCTCCAGGTGATAGGAACAGTGAGCGCCACAGATAAAGATCTCCATCCTCCAAAGTTCTCCTACTACCTGGCGAAACCCAACGCCAACTTCTCACTGACTGACAACAGAGGTAAGAATGAATGTCTGTCTGTCTGTCTGTCTGTCTGTCTGTCTGTCTGTCTGTCTCAGATCCATGTTGATGACATGACTCTAGAGATGCTGTGCACCGCTTTGCGTGATTTTAGGGCAAAATCTGTAGGAGCAGTGTCCAAAAATGTGTTTTGCAAAAATCTGCCTCATGGTGGCACTAGAAGATGGCCATGTGAGAAATGAGGGGTGGAGGTTGTGGTTTGGCAGCCAATGAGTGTGTGTGCGGTGTGCGCAAAGTTTGACATGGATAGGTGCAACGGTGGCGGAGATATGAGTAGGGGAAAAAGTGTGACGTGACATGACGGACAGAATGACAGACTCAGACAGAATGACAGACAAACAGCCGGTGGAGGTTTTGATAGTATAAGGACGTGAGACGCAGCCAGCTGGAGCTGCTGTCATATTTAGAACAGCAGAAGAAGAGGAAGAAGATGAAGAAGAGGAAGAAGAAGAAGAAGAAGAAGAAGAAGAAGAAGAAGAAGAAGAAGAAGAGGAGAAGGAGGAGAAGAAGGTGAAGAAGTCAACCTAGATATGAGTTGACAGGGGACAACATGGAAGAGACAGGAGGTGACAGGTGACATTATGTGGAGCGGAGTGTGTGTGTGTGTGTGTGTGTGTGTGTGTGTGTGTGTGTGTGTGTGTGTGTGTGTGTGTGTGTGTGTGTGTGTGTGTGTGTGTGTGTGTGTGTGTGTGGCACTGTAGCCCCCGGGAGCTCAGCTATTATTTATCATGTTTATTTATTAATCGGGGACATGAAACAACATTTCAGTTTCCACATCAATGTAAATGTGTTAATGAGCTGCTCTTCATCTTGGAATCCCCAATGCACGCACGCATGCGCACGTGCACGCGCACGCACGCACGCACACACGCACGCACGCACGCACGCACGCACACACACACACACACACACAGAGACACACAGCACATGGTAATGTCTAAGTAAGACACTCAGGCTGAAAGGATAACACAAACATGTCCTGGGACTTGTTTGCATTGTCTCATTCTACCACTCTGACATGTCGAATGTCCTGACACCAGCCATTAAAGCAGGGGTCTTCAACGGGGGGTCCGGGACCCCTAGGGGGTCCTCAGAGTTACTACAGGGGGTCCTCCAAATCTTTGTGTGATAGAAACCTTTTTCTCTTTTTTATATTAACCACTTGAACCCTAGCATCCATATTCGGAGAAAATAGCAGATCTTGAAGCTCACAACGCCTCGGCAAAGAGGTTTGGTGTAGAGGGGGAAAAGAGCAGACTAAGTACAGAGTGAAAGGTCAAATTTATTAAGTAGTGACGGTTCAAGTGGTTATATGAAAACACAAATTGACATGAATCCAAAATACACGATGATTGTGCTGTTAAACAATGAAACTATATGGAATCTAGAAGAGGTTGTGGGGGTCTCTCTCTCAACTAAGGGGTCCTTGCTTTATCATACAAGACTGTTGCACAAAACTAGTGGAAATTGCAGATCTACTAGCACACAATGCCTTGCGGCTTCTAGATCGGCTATTTTCACTATTATAAATCATTTTTAAAATGATAAATACTAAACGAGCGGTTTTGGACATACAAGGTTTCCACCCGACAACAATATATTGATATGTCGATGACAATGTGTAACTGTGTTCGTTTTCTATGCTCTGTTGATGAAATGAATACATGGGCCTCAATGGAAACAAGTCCCCATGATTTTATTTGTGTACAGTACAGTATATCCTTTTAGCCAGATAAATAAACTTCCTTCTGATCTGTCCTGGACAATAGAACCAGTCCGCACACACACACACGCACATGAGCTGCTTAAAAATGGAGGAAAGCTATAGGATAAAATATTCATCACCTACAAGCTTTATAAAACTTGTTAAAAACAAGCAGCCTTTCATTATGGATCAGGAAGGAAACACACACACACACGCACACACACATGCGCACTCACACAAAAACATGCCAAGAGTGTCGTTGAAGACATTGATGTAGTTGTCTGGGTGAGAGAGTGGGATTAACAATCTCATATACTCCTCACTCTCTCTCTCTCTCTCTCTCTCACACACACACACACACACGCACACACACACACACACACACACACACACACACACACACACACACACACACACACACACACACACACACACACACACACACACACACACACACAAACACACGCACGCACACGTGAGTGCTCAAATAAGCCACTTCACTTGTCAAGTGTCTTGTTTGCATGTTGTAGGTCAGGCAGCTACATGACACATATAGGCACATTAACACAGAGAGAGAGAGAGAGAGAGAGAGAGAGAGAGAGAGAGAGAGAGAGAGAGAGAGAGAGAGAGAGGGAGGGGGAGAGAGAGAGAGAGAGAGAGGGAGGGAGAGAGAGAGAGATAGAGAGAGAGAGAGAGAGAGGGAGGGAGAGAGAGAGAGATAGAGAGAGAGAGGTGGGGGGAGGGTAAAGAGGTGACAGGGTTATCCCAGCACTTCATTCGGATGTTTCATGCCTTATTAAAACACTTTTGACAACCAGGGCATGGCTCTTCTGAGCAGGCACGTGCACACATAGACATCAAAGGGGGCTTGAGCCCCTGCCCTTTTATCCGTCTGTAAAAAAGTGCCCTTTCCAGATCATGAATGCAGTTTTTACTATGGTGAAAGAAATGAAAATGCCCCTCTTTCCATGCCTTACCTGAAGGCAGCATTCAAGAGAATTGCCTTGTCCAAACTCTGCTGAACTTGATGCATCATCTCATGTTGAAATAAATGCCCTCTCTGTGTAGAAATCCATGTGGTCTATGATGTCAGACATCTATGATGTCAGTCATCTCCATATTTGGTAAAAGTCTATTTTTTAATTAAAGTCAATAGAGATAATAATGAATACATTTTTCTATAAACTAACTATAAAAAAAACATCTCTTAGCAAAATGCACCCCATGGCCCAAGTGCGTGCCACCGAAAAAATAAAGGTTATCTAGAACAGTGGTTCTCAACCTGTGGGTCAGGGCCAAATTGTCAAATATTAGAGGCAGAATTTGTGAAAATAGTCGTTGTGAGCATGTAGAGCTGCTATATTCAGATTAGAACCATGTTGTGCAAAATCACCAACTCAACTCTTAGTGCTCGTCGGGGTGGAGGGATCCTCAGTTAAATGATTATTTTTGAGGTCCCCAGTTAAATTATGATTATTTTGGGGGTCGCGGCCTGAAAAGGTTGAGAACCACTGATCTAGAAAGATGGAAAGATGGATGGGAAGAAATAAAGTCGTACAAGTACTAAAGTCTGACGTGATTTACACATCCTGCCTGGGTCACAGGTGGGATGAATTCCCATAGACGTGTTTAATACCGCGTCATATAAGAACTGTGTTGAAAAAATAAACATGTGAGCCTGGCGGTTTGACTCTTATGGATGGAGCATCAAGTGACGGTGAGAAAATGTCAGGAACAGACTGTATAAATATGATCCAGGGGTGTCACACCAAATCCTGGGCCCTGGGTACAAGGATTCACTGCGGGCCCCCCATGAATGTTCTTCATAGGAGGAGGGGGTGTAACCCTTTTAGACTGGGAACGCATTATTACGCGTTATTTTGTGCTTTAACTTTTGAAAAACAGCAGATATACAAGCTCACTATCTGCTATTTAAAAAAATCGAATAGAATATTTCAAATCCTTCTAAGGTCTTTTGAAAAACCTGTTCCTATGTCAGTGCTCAAACCTTTTCATGTGAAGGACCCCCACAATGATAAGTATTTTGGCCACAGACCCCCATCTCAAAATATCTTGTTCCGGGGACCCCCAGAAGCAAAATTTGAGTTACACATTGTCGCTTAAAAAATACATATAGGCCTATTCAAAGATGTGCACACGACTTTTCAAAAATAGCAGATAAGTGCTGTGCTGCGAGCTTTTTCAATAGCTAAAGTATAAAATAATGAAGGCCCCTCCACCTTGGGCCCTAGTAACTCAGTCCCACTTTCCCCCCGCTTGTGACGCCCCCTGATCAGTGCCACCTCTCCGACAATATCGCCGGGACAGTTTGCTTATTTTTGGACCACAGTTCTTATATGAGACGATTGTTAAGATGAGCCGATGTTATTCTCCATAGAGAAATTACCTCCGTTACCCAGGGGATGAGCGAGTGAAGTCAGGTACTCTATATCCATCAGCTATAATTATATCCAGGCCAAGTCCACCACACCACACATACGTGATGCAATGACCTGCAACTTGCAACCTCTTGCAACACAATCCCCAAATTGTGCCGACCTGCAACGCGGGGTCAATTCAGGCCAACTGCCATATTGTCTCTGCAACGTCTCGCAACGGTTATGTGTGCACGTCGCACCCGAGTTCAAATCCTACTCCTGTCAGTCATATCTACTGTCTGGGGTGTCGCACCAAATCCTGGGCCCTGGGTACAAGGATTCACTGTGGGCCCCCCATGAATGTTCTTCATAGGGAGGAGGGGGTTTAATCCATTTAGACTGGGAACGCATTATTAGGCCTACGCATAATTTTGTGCTTTAACTATCGAAAAATAGCAGATGTGCAAGCTCACAGCGTGGCACAGAGTGCTGTCAGTGGTGCTCAAACCTTTTCATGTGAAGGACCCCCAACATTATATGTATTTGGCCGCGGACCCCCATCTCAAAATATTTAGTTCAAGGGGCCCCCAGAAGCAAAATTTGAGTTACAAATGTTCGCTTAAAAAATACATTCAAAGATTTGCACACATTTTCACAACCTTTCCAAAATAGCAGATCTACAAGCTCGCAGCACTGTGAGCTTGTATATCTGCTATTTCTCTATAGCTAAAGTATAAAATAATTAAGGCCCCTCCACCTTGGGCCCTAGTAACTCAGTCCCACTACCAATACCATTATGATTGTTTCTTTGCTTTCCTTTATCATAATAACGTTTTCAAGTTCATCTTCCAAGTGATACATTATCTGCTACAGTTGTTGTAAAATGCTTGTTGCGGCCGTAGGTCGCAGTTTAGTATCAAAACCTCCACCGGCCGTCCGTCGGTCGGTCGGTCGGTCGGTCGGTCACACGTCACACCTTTGCCCTGCTCATATCTCCGCATCAGTATATAGGGCTTGTTTGTTTATTGTATGATATCACGCCACATCATCAGCTGTGGACTCTGTGATGTCATCGTATCTCCATATATGGCCATCTCCGTATATGGAGATATAAGTCGTCCATGCCCAAGTATGGGCTGGTGAGGTCAGACTTTGTGTGATGCGTAGGTTATCTCCATATATGGAGATTCAACATTCCAGGCAATGCTCTCTTCCCTGGTGAGAATTGCCCCTTTATATAGGGCTTGTTTGTGTATTGTATGACATCACGCCACATCATCAGCTGTGGACTCTGTGATGTCATCGTATCTCCATATATGGCCATCTCCGTATATGGAGATATAAGTCGTCCATGCCCAAGTATGGGCTGGTGAGGTCAGACTTTGTGTGATGCGTAGGTTATCTCCATATATGGAGATTCAACATTCCAGGTGTAACTATGGCTGCCCGTATGACGTGAGAGGTGGAGGTTGTGATATTTGTGGAGATAAGCGACCAACGGTCGCTTATCTCCCGATTAGGGAGTCTTACTGGTGGTGTTTCGTAAACACAACGAGTGTTCCGTAATTATATGAACGATCGTTACACTTAACCTTGTAAATTAAAATAGGATATTGTGCCACTTAGTCTTCCTGCTAGCTCTGCTAAAACTCGCGCTGCTGCTTCACCTGCCAGTTTGAAGACAGACTCATGCCCTGGTTTGTTAAGGATCTTGACATCAGATATATTATGAACACGCACAGCGCCTGCTTTCCTGCCTTTGTGTTCCAGTGGATTGCTCCAGCACGAGGATATCGGGTGCATGTGTGGAATGTCTTCGCAAATAACCCTCGATCAGCAGGAAACTTCTGCTTTAGCGGAGATTTGCGTAATGACACCATTGTTTTCTGTCCGTTCCAGCTCTCCTGGCAGAGTGAAGTGTTGTTATGATTCTTAAAGTTTATTTCATTTCCTCAGGGGTCCTCCAACAGGACCCCCAGTTGGAGATTGCATTAGTCGACAGATTGCCCCCCCACTTCCGATTTGAATTGATTTCTACACTCTCAGTGTTACTGAGTCCATGGGGTCCATTTGAAAGGTTTACTTTTAATAATCAATATTAATAATATACTTATTATTGGTTTCACTCATTATTTTACTGTTAAAAAGGTGGTGCCATAGTTGTGTTCTTTTTCTGGTTTCATGTGTCTATGAGGTTGACAGTACTTCATTAGATCCTCCTCCTGTATAATCATAATACCTGATAATCATGTTTTAGGGGGGAAATAAATCATGGCACTGCATCTTTAAGTCTTGCAGACGAAGCCTAGTAGGATAGTTCTGTTATCAAGTCATAGTCTGTACTCACTATGTGCTACTTACTCTATATCATTTAAAGTCATAGGCCCTCATTTATCAACGTGGTGTAGATACAATTTTTGGCGTACGCCGAAATTGACGCAATTGTTGGCATTTATCATCGCATTGTGACTTTGACGTTGGCGTACGGTACGCTCAGATCTAACGTCAAGTTCACCACTTTGTTCCATTGCAGACATGCTGAGCAGCATTGTCTAACTATCTGACAGGCATCTGGACATATGTCCACTCCAAAATGTATATACTATATACAAAATAATTCCTTTGAAAATATAACATTTTATAAAAGCATACATCGTGGACATGCACAGCGATTTTATTTCCGAGTTACAATGACTTGTAAGCAATTGCAATCTAGTGATATGGAAGCAAGTGTACCAAAATGGTGCGAAGGCTTGCGTGTGTTTGTGTGTGGTCTGTGGGATCGTCACGCAGACACGAAAGGGAGTGATGCGTGTGGGGAAACTCTTTCTTTTTATGTTGTGAGGTCGTATTCCGGTTGTTCAGGTCGTAAAATTGGGGCATTTCCGGAATATTTAAGGGCGTGTTATTTAAACGACGCCAGGTTTCAGCTGGCGCATTTATCCACACTAAGGTCAGGTTAGGATGCGTTGATAAATGCCACTTCAACGTTGCCATACACCAATATTTGAGGGTATCCTATTTTTTACACTCCATTGATAAATGAGGGCCACTGTCTGTACCAGGCACGTGCACACATAGACATCAAAGGGGGCTTGAGCCCCTGCCCTTTTATCCATCTGTAAAAAGTGCCCTCCAGAAGATGAATGCAGTTTTTATAAGTGAAAGAAATGCAAATGCCCTCTTTCCATGCCATACCTGAAGGCAACATTCAAGAAGAATTTCCTTGTCCAAACTCTCCTGAACTTGAATGCAGCATCTTATGTTCAAAGAATTGCCCTCTCTGTGTAAATCTCCAGTATTGACTTGATTATGCTTAGTTCAGTGTGAAAGCACCGAAAATAGCCGACCTCCAAGCTCACAACGCGTTGTGAGCTTGGAGGTCGGCTATTTTGGGTATTTCTAACATTCTCTGCACGTCCCTGGTCTGTACTCACTATGCACTTTTATTTAACCACACAGACAACACAGCAGACATCAGAGTGAAGCTGGGGACCTTCAGTCTGGACGACCCCAGGGATTACATCTTGGAGGTGGGCATCAACGATGGAGGACAGCCCCCCAAGAGCAGGGTCACCCCGCTACCCATCAAGGTAAGACCACCTTAAATAGTGCAATTCTCGCTATTTCGACTAAGGGTTAGGTTTTAGGGTTAGGTTTAGGTTTAGGCATAGTTTTACTGAGGTAGGGTTAGGGTTTGGGTTAGGTTTAGGCATAGTGGTTAACATTCACCTGGTTAGCATTCACCAGCGTCGGCAGGTTAGCATTTCACCAGGTTAACATTCACCTGCATCAAACAAATGTCGGAATATGGACACGCTCCCCCTTAAATAACCTTAACCATGACCCTGGTAATAACGTGACCTAGCATTTGCCAACGAGTCTGAGGCCATAAGCTAGATGCAGAATAGATATTCATGGGTTGGATTTGTAGTACTACACCAGCCATTTTGAGGACCAACACAGGTGTTTTGATTAACGTAGAACATTGGTTCTATGCCAATCAGACAAATTGAACACCTGTGTTGGTCCTCAATATGGCCGGTTTAGGACTACAAATGCAACCCATGAATTCCAAGAACCAAATTTAGAGTGAACATTTTTAACTAAAAGTCTTTGCTTCTGGGGGTCTCTGGAACAAAATATTTTGAGATGGGGGTCTGCGGCCAATTACATATCATTTTGAGGGTCCTTGACATGACCAGACAAAGTTTGGGAACCACTGACATAGGCAGATTCTACAAATATCATCTAAATCCTAACAGTTTTCTGAAAAGAAACGCATGTTGCTATGAAAGTGATTGATTGATTGATTGATTGATTGATTGATTGGTTGATTGACAATGTGATGCTGGTGTGTCCAGGTGTGTAGGTGTGATGCCAGGCGGGTTCACACGCAGTGCAAAGCGGCGGCTCTGAGGATGGGAGTGAGCGTCCACGCTCTGATCGCCATCCTGCTGTGTATCCTCACCATCCTGGGTGAGTACAACACACACACACGCACGCACGCACACACGCACGCACGCACGTACGTGCGTACGCACTCTGATATCTATACCGCTATGTATGCATATACAGTACATACAATACAATCCATTTTGAAAACTAGTATAGAAATAGTAATCTAAGAAAAAATAAAACATAGGTAGACTGAGCACCTATTCAGTAAGAACTTTATAAACTAAAAAAACTGGAAAAAAATACTATCTAAATTGCAGGTCATTGACCTGGTATCCTATAAGCCCCTTTTCGACTGCAGCTTTAGCACCACACTACATGACACTACACTACACCACACCACATACAAATATCTACATTTTCCATTACACAAAGGTACCCCTAACGCCTAACGGTAAGAAACAAGACCCTTTTAACTGTGATTGTAATAAAATATACATTTGTATTACAACTATCCTAATTATAATACACTATAATGGATTATATAACTGATTATAATACACTAAAGTATTAAAGGGGAAGACCACCCATTTTCAATATTGAACTATGTCATTAATATACCTTAGAGGAGTTGTGTGGAAATAGACAAAAAGTTCCCCCCTTCTGTGTTGCCTAGAACTGGAAGATTGATTTTGGTGTTTGTATTGTAAAGTACAACTTGATGACATCACACCGTTGTAGTTTTTTTCTATTTCCACACAACTCCTCTAAGGTATATCAATGACATAGTTCAATATTGAAAATGGGTGGTCTTCCCCTTTAATGTATTACTATGATAATTATAATACACTATAATAGATTATAACAGTGGTTATAACACAATATTATAATCTATTATAATGTATTACAACTATATCCTGGTGGTCTAAATGAAATGTCCGTGAGTGATCAGTCACTATGAAGTGTTTGGCCCTGTTTGGCCTAGCTCAGACCTACTCTAGAGTGGATACTTTTTAGTACCATGTTTAGTACTGCTTTCACACCACTCTACCCAGGTCCTTGTAGTGGAAAACCTGGCACAGGTGGGCAGTGTGGAGTGGTGAGATGTTGGGTCGTGTCAGTGGAAAAGGGGCTATAGAGTGTGTACAGATTTATAATTATTCTTTGGCATGAATATTCTACTGTTAGACAGATGATAGGATCATTGGTTTACCTATGATCCTGGATTACGATTGATATACATTTGATGTTCTACCTTGTGTTTATACCTCGCTTACTGTAAGCCACTCTGGATTAAGAGCGTCTGCTGAATGCCTGAATTGTAAATCGTCGTTGTCGGGTGGAAACCTTGTATCTCCAAGTTCCATTTGTATTTATTTGTATGTTCTTTCGCAAAGCAAAGCCCCTGCTCCCTCATACAAGGCCATCGCAAAAAGTAGTGAAAACAGCCGATCTACAAGCACACAACGCCACCGCGAGGCGTTGTGTGCTTGTAGATCGGCTGTTTTCACTATAGTTTAAATCGTTTTTAAAATGATAAATGCAAAATGAACGGTTTTGGACATACAGGGTTTTCACCCGACAATGACGAAATTGTAAATAGTAAGGCGCGGTTGGCAGCTGATGCTATAGCCAGGTGGGAAGCGTTCAACAAATCTGCTGGTCTGGCTCTCGATACAAACACCTAGAGCTGTTTCATAATTCATGTTTTCAGACAGCTCCACGCAATAATGAAACAACAAACTGCCGGAGCGGGATTCAGACCTGCGGCATGAGCTGTGTGTGTGTGTGTGTGTGTGTGTGTGTGTGTGTGTGTGTATGCGTGTGTGTGTGTGTGTGTGTGTGTGTGTGTGTGTGTGTGTGTGTGTGAGTGTGTGTATGCGCGTGTGTGTGTGTGTGTGTGTGTGTGTGTGTGTGTGTGTGTGTGTGTGTGTGTGTGTGTGTGTGTGTGTGAGTGTGTGTGTGTGTGCCAACACCTAAACCGCTTGGCGAATGCTTCCAGGGCTAATTGGAAACCGCTTTGAGGAAAAAACATCAATGATTTGACTAAAATGCCAGCCTGGCGTACCAGCCGCCAGCAAACACACACACACGCACACACACACGCACACACACACACACACACACACACACACACACGCACACGCACACGCACACACACGCGCGCGCGTGCGTACACAGAGAAAAACACTCACTTTGTTTTTTCATCTATACAGTAAATGAAAACCAGGTTTGTGGGTTTTTTGTGAGCAGGAACTTGTTGGTTTTATGAATAATTCAGCGTGGGTGAATGTACCGGTACGGTAGGCGTATTAAACAAAGGCCTGCGGCTGTGAGCTCAATATTCTGTTTGATAACAGTTCATACTGATATCTGGACGGGAGATAAAGACACTAGTCAGCAGTGGAGGAAAGCAGGCACGTGCACACATAGACATCAACCTGCCCTTTTATCTGTCTGTAAAAAGTGCCCTTTCTAGGGCATAAAGTAAGCCATTTACCGTGAGAGGGAGTGGGTTGTTGGCTGATTTACGACTGTTACGAGGGTCGACCTCGAATGGTAAATTGCTTTTCTACCACTTTTTCCTTATAAATGAAAGAAAACACGGATCTTTAGTTACAATCATTAATTGTTTCAGTGGGCGGGGTCCATGAGCCAACTTAAGGTTGTTGGCCTATTTACCACTGTTTTAAACCAATCAGAATCCAGTATTTGAACATGTGACTAGAAAAAGTGGTAGAATGCAGTTTTTACTATGGTGAAAGAAATGCAAATGCCCTCTTCCGATGCCATATACCTGAAGGCAGCGTTCAATAGAATTGCCTTGCGCAGGGGGAGCGCCAAGGGGAGCCAAAGCAGAAAAACTATACAAATAATAAAAATCCTTAAAGGACCTACACCATGAATTTTCACTTTTTCTATTTTAAAACCTTTTTTTGGGGTCCCACTGGCACCTTCTATCCTCACAAAGTCCTATTTCTGTACATTGTGTCTTTCTCTGGTTTTGGGAAGACAGAGATGAAAAGCTTTCCACAGGTTCTCAGAACAGTGCTGTTCTGAGAGTTGACGCATGTGACGTCACACGCGTTTCCCGTTTTTTTTTCAGAGTCAAAAAAAAAAAATTTTTTTTCAAAACTTTTTATTTTTCAAAATTTTTTTTCAAAACATTTTTTTTTCAATTTTTTTTTTCAAAAACTGTCAAAAAGTAAAAGTTTTTTTTTTTTCAAAACTTTTTTCAAAAAACTTTTTTTTCAAAAACTTTTTTTTCAAAAACTTTTTTTCAAAAAACTTTTTTTCAAAAGTTTTTTTTTTCAAAACTTTTTTTTTCAAAACTTTTTTTTCAAAACATTTTTTTTTCAAAAACTGTCAAAAAGTTAAAAAAAATATATTATTTTTTTTTTTCAAAACTTTTTTTCAAAAAACTTTTTTTCAAAAACTTTTTTTTTCAAAAACTTTTTTTTCAAAAAACTTTTTTTTTTCAAAAACTTTTTTTTTTTCAAAAAACTTCTTTTTTTTCAAAAAACTTCTTTTTTTTCTGGAAAAACCCCACTAGATGCGCCCCTGAGCAAACAGAGGCCGTTTTGGTATTGCAGCTGGAGAGCCTCATTATAGTAGAGCTAGAACAAACAAAAAGAATGGTCAGAGTGTTTGTTGAGGGTTAAAACCTGTCTAATGCTGCATTCACACTGCAGATATATAGTTGAACGTTTAGCTTGCTTGGTCAATGTTATCTCAATGGAAACCAGCTTTAAAGATACAGGACACACAAAGAACAAAGCTTTGAAAGCTTTAAAGCTGGTTTCCATTGAGATAACATTGACCAAGCAAGCAAAACGTTCAACTATATATCTGCAGTGTGAATGAGGCATTAGACTCAATTTTGAGCATATATTTATACAAAAAATATAGTTTTAAAAGCATGGTGTAGGCCCTTTAAAGGGATATTTCACTTTCAAAAAAACTTTTTGTCATTTTATCATCTAATCAGGCTTTTATGAACACCCTGAACAGATTTTAATTTGATTGATTCAATATTAAGATATTTGATGTCAATGTTATCAGGAGGCTTGATCCAGGGCCTCTCACCATACACACCCATTGTAACTTCAAACTCCATTTTAACCATAGATAGATTCATGAAAAACACCTATTACTTTTTCCTGGTGACTCATACTACCCTCCTAATACATGAGCAGGCCGTGTTTTTTCGATTACTTTTTTCCTTTATTTTTAATAATTCTTTGGAAAAATTTAAAAATATTTAATACAAAAAATAATTATTAAAAATAAATGAAAAACGTTATTGAAAAAACACAGCCTGCTCATGTATTAGGAGGGTAGTATGACTCACCAGAAAAAAAAACAATGGTTGTTTTTAATGAATCTATCATGGTTAAAATGCAGTTTGAAGTTACAATGGGTGTGTATGGGGAGAGGCCCTGGGCCTGGAGAGCCTGGTAACATTTACATCAAATATCAAAATATTGAATGAAGCAAACTACAATCTGTTCAGGGTGTTCATAAAAGCCTGATTAGATGATAAAATTACCAAAAGTGATTTTGAAAGTGGAATATCCCTTTAAAAATAGCCATATACTAATTGTAAATTGACTTAATAATAATATTGTGTCAGTTTAATCAGGTTAAAACATTATTGTAGAAAAAAAGAAAAAAAAAAGAAAAACTATTGAACATGTTTTCTTATTTCACAATAATGGGCGCCACAACCAGAGGCTGTGGCTATTTGGAGTCCCACAAAAAGAACGAAAAAGAAGAAGAAACTAGAAAAGAAAATTTCTAAGAAATTTTAAGTGTGCCTGCAGCTCGCTAAGTCTGTGCAACCTTGTGTAGCGGTTGGTGTTAGTGTTTCGTTTTGAGAGGGTCGTTCCCCCTGAAAAACACGTTTTGGCATGAAACGGTTAAGTTTTGCGCGTTTGTGGTGCCCCCTATGGGTCGAAGTGGAAATGCTTTTGGATATATGTTCAGTATAGCGCCCCCCACTTGTGGTTAAAATCTGGTGTTGACTGGATGTTTCGTTTGTGATTTATGGCTACTTCTTACAAAACGGGCTCCTCCCGCTAACTTTGGAACCCTGTTACGGAAGAACGGTATGGACTATCAAAATATCGTTTAAATATGTTTATCGCATGAGTCCATAGATCGTGTGTATTGATTTTTGTGACATTTGGAGAAAATATGTAGGAAAAGGAGCAAAAAGTGTTTTGAAGAAAATTCAAAATGGCGGAAAATCTATCCTGACGCAAATGGGCGTGGCCTATATGAGGAGATGCGTCATGACCCAAGGAATCCAGGGAAAAAGGAATTTTAATTTTCCGACCCACGGTTCAAGAGTTACAGGCCGAAAGGTAAAGTGGACTGTTATAGCGCCACCATGAGGCCAACTGACGAAATAATTTTTTATTTAATCCTTGATATCATTATAAATCTCCTCTCCAAGTTTTGAAAGTGTAGCCCCTATGGTTTGCGAGAAAAAAAATATTGAATGTGAGTTTTTGCGATTCCCATTATAAGTCAATGGGTAAAATGAATTCACTAATAAATTAATATCAATTAAACGATACAACTTTTCTCTTAGAAAAGTAATAGCACCCCATTCCCGGCCGAGCCGCACGTTTTGATGTATATATTGCGGCGGTGGCGTAAATCGTGCGGCACTTATTACGTGCCGAACTTTGTGGCGAAACTAACTAATTAATTAACTAGAAAAGAAAATTTCTAAGAAATTTTAAGTGTGCCTGCAGCTCGCTAAGCAGTGGCGAAATTAGACCTTATTCCCCATGGGTTTTCAGATCAGGGGGGCCCTGATCAAAGGGGCCCGGGTCGGGGGGGGGGGGGGGGGGGGTCACGCACGCACGCGCGCGAAGCGCGGGGGGGGGGGGGGGGGGGGGGGTCACGCACGCGCGCGAAGCGGTATTTCGCGGATTTGATCGCGTTTTATTCGGGTTTCCGCGGTTTATTTCTTTGCAAGCTGTATACCATTTGAAAGCTAAGATTCTTGTGATTCTGAATCCGCAAACCATTTGATTTTAGCACCAAAACTCACGCCGCAAACAACGCAGAAGTCCGACATAAACAATAAAGCCACTTAGCCACAACAGTGTACATTAGCCAGCAGGCAGCATAGCATTAGCATCCATTCCATCATCATTACTCTAACTCTAATATAATATAGCCACGAGTCACGACTCACCAAGTGTTGAGTTAGGATGAGAGGAGCAGAGGACGATGTTTAATATAGCCTACATGGTCTTCAAGGTCTTGTCTTGGTGTTATTCCTTTATGCCTGTAGTGTGTTGTTCATTTCACCATGAGTCCATAATACGCACGGAAGACAGAGAGGTAAAGGGACTTCCTATGAAAGCCATTTCCTCTCTGCACAGAAGCGCATTTCAAAACAAAAGCCTTTATTTTATTTTTTTCATATACAATCGATCATTCAACATGTTTATTTTGAAATTGTCCTGGAAATATAAGTAGCCATAGCCCCTACTACGCGTTTGTGTTGATGATAGCCAGCTTGCAGCGCAGGGGAGGAAAAAAAAAAAAAAAAGCACCCCGGCCGGCCAAAAAGGTGGGGGGGATGAGATCACGGTTTTATCAAAGTGGAGGTGTCGCGTCGTACTCACAATGAATGGTGGTGACGCGCTGAATAACTGTGGTGAATAGCCAAATGAAAAACCTGCTAGTCTACACTTTACCCCGGATGTTTATGATTGGCGCCGTGCTGGCGCTTCCTCAAGTCAATAATGCTAAAATAAAAGCATTTGTACTGTTGTGAGGGGGCCCACCGCCCACAGATTAGGAAAGTAGGGCCCTGGGACCCCTAATATATTGGAAATGACAAAATACATATAATATCCTAGTATGAATTTATGTAGATATGGGCCCATTCTTTTATTTAGGCCTATTAAAAACAATTCTTATTTTCGACACTAGGGGGGGCCCTTGGGTTATTAAAACCCAAAAACCCGTCCAATCTACGCTTGTGTCGCTAAGTCTGTGCAACCTTGTGTAGCGGTTGGTGTTAGCATTAGCGTTATTAACATTAGCATTTTTTTGCATAAACTTTAACATTATTGTTCTTCATATGACACCACCCACATGTCTGTACGACAAACGGTTCACGAGAAAACAGGTCACTTCCTGTTTGGTGAGGGGCACTTCCTGTTTGGCGAAATAGGCCCCAATTAAGTTTAAGGACTCTTAATCTTGTCATTTGACGCAACCCGCGTGTCTGTATGACAAACGGTTCACGAGATCAAGGGTCACTTCCTGTTTGGTGAGGGGCACTTCCTGTTTGGCGAAATAGGCCCCAATTAAGGTCATGGACGATTAATGAATTAAAGCTGCAAGCAGCGATGACCGGGCCCTCGCAGCTCTACCCACGTCACAAGGCCAGCAGCCAATCAGAAACCAAACAGGAAGTCAGCCATTTCGACTAATTAGTGGCGTTTTGGCGCATTTTTGGCCGTTATCACGGGTCGCACTTTAACGACAGTTTTGTGAGAAAAAAAAAGTTTTTTGAGAAAAAAAAAAGTTTTTTGAGAAAAAAAAAAGTTTTTTGAGAAAAAAAAATTTGAGAAAAAAAAATTTGAGAAAAAAAAAATTTGAGAAAAAAAAATTGAGAAAAAAAAAATTTGAGAAAAAAAATTTTTGAGAAAAAAAAATGAGAAAAAAAAATTGAGAAAAAAAATTTTTGAAAAAAAAAATTTTTGAGAAAAAAAAATTGAGAAAAAAAAAATTTGAGAAAAAAAAATTTTGAGAAAAAAAAATTGAGGAAAAAAAATTGAGAAAAAAAAATCTTTGAGAAAAAAAAAATTTTGAGGAAAAAAAAATGTATGACACCAGCCGCGAGTCTGTACGACAAACGGTTCATGAATTATAGAGGCACTTCCTGTTTGGTGAAGGGCACTTCCTGTTATAGAGGGGGCGGGGCTTAATCAATTACAGCTCATCCCTATTGGTCGGAAAAAGACCAAAGTTGTGTGAGCATTTTACATTTTAAATGACGTTGCTAGGCAAAAGTATGGCAGAGTTATTTGGCGCCAAAGTTTCTGGGTTTTTTTCGGAGTCCCCCATTCAAAGTCAATGGAGTTTTTGGGCGTCGTTTTTTGCGAATTACGTCGCAATGGTAACGCGGATCAGAAAGAAAAGTAATAGCACACCATTCCCGGTCGAGCCGCACGTTTTGATGTATATATTGCGGCGGTGGCGTAAATTGTGCGGCAGTTATTACGTGCTGAAGTTTCCCCCATTCTAAGTCAATGGGGTTTTTGGGCGTCGTTTTTTGCGAATTACGTCGCAATGGTAACGCGGATCGGAAAGAAAAGTAATAGCACACCATTCCCGGCCGAGCCGCACGTTTTGATGTATATATTGCGGCGGTGGCGTAAATTGTGCGGCAGTTATTACGTGCCGAAATTTGTGGGATCATTATTATCATTAAGTATGGCGGATTACAATAAGTGTTCTGCTATTGCATAGCAGGCACACTTAATTAATGACTTAAGTATGGCGGATTACAATAAGTGTTTTGCCATTGCATGGCAGGCACACTTAAAAAGGTGCTGTTTGGATCATGACACAAAAAAGGCAGAAAAGGTTAATATCTCTGCTGTCGGGCTGAAACCTCCTAACTCCAAAATGTTCATTTTCCCGGAAAATGAGCTCAATTGGAGTTAGGAGGTTTTGACCGAAAGGCTTTTTACTATATTATTTTAACCAACACACAGACGTAAACGGTGTTCAATAGAACAGCGCATATTAATAAAAAAAGAGAGGGCCAATCGGGTGGAGTTAGCTGGTTTGGCAGAAAGTGTGGAGTTAGGAGGTTTTGTCCCAAGCACTTTTTACTACTTTCCATTGGTTCAATATTATTTTAACCAACACTCAGATGTAAAAGGGTATTCAATAGCCCTGATTTATGCCAAAAAAATCTAAAACCTAAAAAATGGAGTTAAGAGGTTTTGGCTAAATAGTGATGATATCATACTTTATGATCAATAATTCATAACCCAAAGAAATATAAGGACATGTTGCTTTGCAACATACTATTTACGATGTACTTTATTCCGTTTTTGCAAGTGGTTTGGCACTTGTTGTGACTTATTTATTACAAAGTATACTTCTACTTCTCTCTCTTTTTGGTCTCATATGTAAATTATATAAACACATATGAATTAGTTACACCATGGAGTTCTACCATGGGAAGCTTGGGACATGAGAGAGGAGAGGAGAGGAGAGGAGAGGAGAGGAGAGGAGAGGAGAGGAGATAGCGAGCAGCCCATCATGTGAACAGGATTGTGGGAAAAGCTTCGGCGTAAGAATAGCAGTTTAATGAGTTGAGTTTTATCTGCACTTCACTACAGTCTGCTTATCAAACACCCAACCTATTAACTATTAACGCACTGAGTCTATCTGTCCCTGCTCTGCTCTCTCTCTCTCTCTCTCTCTCTCTCTCTCACACACACGCACACACACACACACACACACACACACACACACACACACACACACACACACACACACACACACACACACACACACACACACACACACACCCCTGTGCCTCTCCATCGCTATTTTCGCTTTCCCGTCACTTTCTCTCTCTCTTTCACTCCCCCCTCCACTGAACAGATTAACTATTTAACACTCTCGTCATTATCTCTCCGAGCCCAGAGCAATTTACGGACGCCAATCCCCCCCTCCACCCCCACCCCACTCCCGCACACATTTTCTCACACCAGACGGCTTTGACGCGCCAAAATATATTTTTTCTTCTTTTTCTTTCTTCTTTTTTTTCTCATTCCCCCCACAAAGGGCAGACATAATTCATTCCCGTCCCACGGCAGACATGCATCTCCGGAGTGTATTAAACCAGAGTAGAACATGTGTCGTGAAAGATTAATCTGTTGCTTTCCCAGGAAAAACTTAAATGAGTCCCTCTCGCCCGCCCCGCATATCGCCACTGTCGGGCAAGAAACCTCGTATCTCCACGTTTCACATTTGTACGTTTTTTTTTCAGTAAAGTAAAGCTCTGTGCTTCGCCGTACAAGACTGTCGCGCAAAACTAGCGAAAATAGCAGATCTACAAGCACACAACGCCTCGCGGTGCGAGGCGTGGTGTGCTCGTAGATCGGCTATTTTCACTATTTTACATCGTTTTTAAAATGGTGAATACAAAACGAACGGTTTTGGATGTACAAGGTTTCCACCCGACGACAGCGATACAAAACGGCAGCGTGGCTAATGCCCACAGAGAACCCAGGAACAGAACTTTGGGGAAGCTAATCTTTATGAAAATTGTCAAAGGCTGCCCCCCCCCCTCCCCCTCCCCTTCTCTCTCTTTCTCGCCCATGCTGGGAGTGGTGACATAACGACGGGTTGGTTTGTCCTACTTAGGTTTCTTACTGACTGATAACTCTTAGAAAGTTAGCCACTTGAAGTCTTGAACCCTAGTGTTGCTATTCTGGGGCAGACATCCCCTAACACAACTAAATGGTAAACAGTGTATTTGTTGTGTCTCGAAGGATAGTGATTATGATCTTCTCTTCGTGCTCAGTTGTAGTGATTGTGATCTTCTCTATCAGTCATAGTGATTCCACCCAGGGCAAGACCTGCGCCGTGCCCAGGTCTCGAATTTGGTGGAAGTTACGTCATTCGGTCCGGGTCTTTTTACATGCCCCAGCTAAACAAACCACAATAGCTCTTAACTCGCTCTCAATAGGTGTAACTTTGTCAGAATCCCTGTTTTGTTTGGATATTGTTTTTTTGCGAGTGCAATCGAAGGAGGAGGAGAAGTAGAACAGACTTTTCTTTCCACCATGGAATACGTTTGCATGAAGAAACACCGCACTGTGAAAAAAGACAACTTCCGGGGAAATTCACACAACGGAAGTCCCACCTTTCTAACCACCAGGCTTTTCTCTTCGCAGATGAGTAAGCCTGGCTATGCAAGGTTAAATTGGTTCTGATTGTCTTTCCAGTTCAGTCATAGTGATTGTGATCTTCTCTCCTGTTCAGTCATAGTGATCCTGATCGTGATGAGGAGGCGCTACCAGAAGGACAACCTGGCCAGCATGAAGAACAGTGGAGACATCCATGAGCAGCTGGTCTCCTACGACGAGGAGGGAGGAGGAGAGATGGACACCAACGGGTATGTGGACGCACTGGAGCTAGTGTATATAATACATGTAGCCTATAGTAACAAGTGCTTTGAGTATATTTTGATGACAATACGTTTGAACTTTTAATCAAGTACATTTTGAATACCTGGAAATGCACTTGAGACTGTCTATTCCAGGGGTGGGAAATATTTTTTTCCATGGGGCCACATGAACAACAGAAAATATTGTGGAGGGGCGGGCCAAAGGGCAGTGCTCCCCGCTAGATGTGCTCCCCGCAAACTAAACACAGCTTTACCTCCGACTTCTGTCTCTTTTTGTTGAAAACCCATCATTCGGCATCGACTTTAGATTTTCTGGCCACTTTAGCCATTTTTGATGGGTAAGGTAAGGCAGGTCGTCTTGATGTGTGACCAGTCTGACCACCAGCTTGTGATTGAGACAACGATCCAATGACGTGCTGATGTAGGCATTGCGTCCATATGTACGTGAATAAAAAAACATAAAAATAAAAGCAATGCAGCTTTAGTCCATGCATGAGGTAAAATTATAAAATGTGTTTATTTTGTAATTTGCCATTAACCCTACACGGTCAGAGTGAACCAAAGGGCTGCATACGGCCCCCGAGCCGCACAATGACCAGGTCTGGTCTATTCCTAAATGGGGTATTGATACTTTTAATGAAGTATAACATTTGAGCACTTCTTCCATCACTGTCTTCAAGACATCACGGGGAATAAGAAGAAAATTATAGAAATGGTAATTTCTCTGGTCGGGTGAAGGGTTAATTAATTTGGCAGTCCTTGACGTGAAAAGATTTGAGGATCCTGTAGTGACGCCAGTCTAGATCCCAGTAGTCCAGAGCAGGGACGTGCTGGGCCCCTGATTCAGCCCGGGAAAAAGAGTTGGAGAGGCCCTCATTTTTTTTTTAAATATATATTTCGTCGTTGTCGGGTGGAAACCTTGTATGTCCAAAACCGTTTGATTTGTATTTATCATTTTAAAAATGATTCAAACTAGTGAAAACAGCCGATCTACAAGCACACAACGCTGTGTGCTTGTAGATCTGCTGTTTTCACTACTTTTGTGCGACGGCCTTGTATGATGAAGCAGGGCTTTGCTTTGCAAAAAAATTTATAAATTTGAGGAGATACAAGGTTTCTGCCCGACAGTGACGATTTACTTTGTTGGCCGCCCAGCCCCCAAAATGGACATTTTATTTAGATTTCTTTCCTAATGGCCGGCCTGGACAGGCCGGGAATGAACCGGCCGTTCGGGAGTTGTCCCGCTTTTCCCAATGGCCAGCACGTCCCTGGTCCAGAGTGAGACTCATTTATCCTGGCTTGGCATTCTTTATTTTTAGCCCTGCCAGTGCTTATTGGGACTCTGCAGATGGCAGGTCCCAAACCAACTTGTCTTGACAGATGTTTTCTGGACTGTCGTGGAACTCACTGTGTGAACCTTCATTCTCCCCAGATGATGCTCTCTACTTATTTGGGAGACGTTCATGTCCATTCCTCATCTCTTGATGTTTTCATCTCTAGACCCAGAAGACACATTCGGTGTCTCCCTCGGACCCAAACTTACACAAAATACATATGAATGAGTCACGTAAGCCCTATTTAATAGCTGATCTATAATCTAGAGCTGGATATTTTAAACTGGATATGTACGCCCCTAAGCAAGCAACATCGGATACATTGGATATTTGATTTGTATTTATTAGTTAAGAAGTCCGAAATGGACAGTGGTTAACCGTTTCTCTCTCCCTCCCTCCCTCTCTCTTTCAACTCAGGAGGCTTAAAGTACCTCTAGCAAAAAAGAAGGGTTACGACATAATTTATGCCGACTGTAGTAGAAATTCTAAATAAGAAAATGTTAAATAGTTCCAACCCCTAGAGCCCTTGATCACCGCTGCTTTGTTTTTATATTGTTATAATACATTTGTGTATTCTATGTATGTTTTATTAATTATTGTAATCCGCCATACTTAACTATATAGTTAATTCGTGAAAAATCTTCTTCCGTGCACATGCACATAGACATCATAGGGGGCTTGGTGTGGAAAGTGCCCTCTCCACACCATGCATGTTTTTATGGTGAAAGAAATGTAAAATTCCCTCTTTCCATGCCAAAGCAGCATTCAAGAAAGCCCTGTCCAAACTCTCCTGAACTTGAATGCAGCATCTTATGTTGAAAGAATTGCCCTCTCTGTGTAGAAATCCATGCAGTACATCACATCTCCAGTAGTATTCATTTGATTATGCTTAGTTCAGATCAAGTACCGAAAATAGCCGACCCTCAAGCTTACAACGTGTCGCAACGTGACACGTTGTGAGCTTGGAGGTCGGCTATATTCAATATTTTCACCAAAAGGCCCTTTTAGAAATGTCAGCCCCTGCCTCTCTAACATTCCCTGCACGTCCCTGGTCTGAAATAAAGATATAATTATTAGGGCTGGGATGCAATTAACATTTTTAATCTAATTAATTACATGCTCAGTGATTAATTAATCGCAATTAATCGCATTTTAATCGCACAGCGATATTTGACCTGAGAAGCATTTTTTTCAAGTAAAACACATTTTGTTGTACGAGTGAATCAATGAGTGAGTTTTTAAAATCTAAATTTCGAATCACTGGGCCAAGCAAAGCACTCTGATCGGCTACTTCTCCCTTTGCGTTTGTTGTCTCTTCTTGTTTGGTGCATCGCTATGATCGGTATGCCCGAAACTGAAGGTTCTGTGGTGCAAAAACTAAGTGCGATTAAAATGCGTTAATTCTTTTAATCGCGTTAATTTTCTGTACTTAATTAATCGCAATTAATCAGTTAAAGTCCCAGCCCTAATAATTATCTCTCTCTCTCCTCCCGCAGCTACGACGTCTCCATCCTGACGTCGGCACGCCACGACGGCTCCATGCTGTGCCACGACCTGCCGCCTCCCCCTCACCACCAGCACCCGGCGCTCTACGCCATGGTCCAGAAGCCCCACCCCTCGTCCCTGCTGCACGTGCTCCAGGCGCCGCCGCCCGGCGGCGACAGCATGGCCGTGATGATCGAGACCAAGAAGGACGAGGCGGACCGCGACCGCGACGGCGGCGTGCCGTACGACACGCTGCACATCTACGGCTACGAGGGCCCCGCCGAGTCCCTGGCCGGCACGCTCAGCTCGCTGGACAGCTCGTCCTCGGGCTCCAACCTCGACTACGACTTCCTCAGCGACTGGGGGCCGCGCTTCAGGACCCTGGCCGAGCTGTACGGGGTGGACGACGAGGACGGGTCCGAGGACCGCCACTCTCCTTACTGAGGGATGGGATGGATGGAGTGGGTGGGGGGTCCTTGTGGGAGAGGGTTGGGGGTTCCATAGGGGGTCCCCAAGCGAAATCATTATTAGAGTTCTCAACGGGCTTGACAATTAAGGCCCGGTCCTAACTGGGCCCTAACTGGGCCAGCCCAAGGCCCTAGCCGGCACGACTAGTTAGCATAAATTTTAGGCCCTACCCGGCACGAAAACTTCGGTTCGGGTCGGGTTTGGAAAGAATTTGAGAACTCTTTCACAGAGTAATAGTAATAAAATAATAATGATATTTTTCATTGAGCCAGAGGCCCTACCCGGCCCGACTAATTAGCATACATTTTAGGCCCTAACCCACCCTAAATGTCGGGTCAGGTTTGGGTAAGGTCGGGTTCGGGCAGAATTTGAGAACTCTAATCATTATTGATAGTTCAGAGGCAAAGTTTTAGAAAGAAACAGGGGGTGGCAAAAAAATAAGTTAACTATAGTAGCCCCATTTCCCAAATAGCAAAAATAGTGGATATACAAGCTCTCGATGCGCCACCAAGCTACACATTGAGAGAGCTTGTAGATCGACTATTTACGCTATTTGTTTGGGGGCGAACAGAGAAAATGTTTGCCTATAATGGCACCAAACAGACAACATGGATTCCAAAACGGACACACTTCCACAATAGCATGACTTGGGATCTGATGAAATGTAACAAATTCAAACCAGTTCCTCTGGACCACAATACCCCTCCCCAATCAAAGCCAGTTCCATCCCGATCAAAACCGGTTCCATCTCGGTCAAAACCGGTTCCATCTCGGTCAAAACCAGTTCCATACCAGTCAAAACCGGTTCCATCTCGGTCAAAACCGGTTCCATCCCGATCCACTGACTCTCTCCTCATCCCATCCGGAGAGCCGGGTTCAAAGCCAGGAAATACCTGTCACGTTTCAGTCTCGCAGATTCTTCTGAAAAATGTCACCAGGAAGTGTGGGGGGACTCTTATTGTGAAACTGTTCAAAAACAGGAACGTGATGATGCCATAGAGCGGGAAGGCGGAAGACTAATTGCCTTGCAGATGTTTGGAAGCGAGGGTGACGAGGGGTGACATCACGCCACAGCGGTGTGCTCGCTCTCCGTCCATGTCGGTGTGTTTTTGGCCTCCTCTCTCTCAGTCTGGGAGACGTTGCTCGTCCAACCACCAGGCTGCCCTTGGGCCCCTTGACCTTAGACATTTTTAACACCTGAGATTCAAACCTATTTCTGTTTGTGCTGGGAAGGAACACTAAGGCCACATCTCTTAACCGCTGTGGTTCTCAACCACAGCAGCGGTTCTCAACCTTTTCAGGCCGCGACCCCCCAAATAATCATATTTTAACTGGGGACCCCCCACCCTAACGAGCACTAAGAGTTGAGGCATTACATTTTATATAACACAGTTGCGAGGCGTTGTGAGCATGTAGACCGGCTATTTTCACAATCTCTGCCTCTAATAGTAGACAATTTGGCCAATAACGTTTAATATGACATTTTAGAGGTATTAAAAAGTCCTTATATTGTCACTTCAGAAATGTGCAGATACCCTCTATACACTTAAACTTTATGTTGGTTTGTTTACTGTTGAGAGAGAAAACAATGTGTTTTTACTGACCGACAAAAGGTGTAGTAGCTTACTCACCTCACCTTGGAGTATGAATGAGGCTTAAGAGGGAAGGCCTCCCTTGGCCCAAGGGGAGATGCAAGCCTACTGCGTTTGGTCTTCAGACAGAGGAGAGGCACCTACACCTGCTGTGTGACACCACAAAGAAACGCCAGCCTGGCATGGCCATACTAATATCCCTGCATAGATATTAGTCTAGAATCTCTGTGTGGAACCTGCATTTCCAAGGAAAAAAAAAAGAAAAAAAAAAAGATATTTGCATATTGGTGCCCCACAACCTCTGGGGCAGGGAAACCATGCAGGGCCAGACCAAAATGTGCCGAGGGAAATTCCATTTTGTTGCACTGGAAGATTTGTCTGGTTTCCAGGCTAAAGAAATGCCTCTGGCACAATATTATCCTCAGTGTTAATTTAACTCCAAGTGTTCACATGTGTATTCTCTCATGGAGTAAAATGAGTCTTTTCTATTCTAGTAGCTCCCGTTTTGTAGACTCCATTTTCATACCCCCTGTTTGTGTGTTTGTTTTTGTTTGTCAGTGTTATTGTCGATATGTTATTTGCATGCACGCTGCACTACTTTTTTTTTGTTTGTTTCATGATTTAGGCCTTATCTGGGACAGGCTGCATCTTCATTTATCAATTATAGATAATACATCTTCATCATTATGTGAACACAAAACAATCCTGAAATACCTGAACAGTTGTACACAACTGAACTTACAAATAGTGTAATTTAATTTAAATACCAACTCTCTTTATTTGGTTTGGTTAGGTCTTTGTTTTCACAGTCTGGCATGAGATCCAATCTGGGGTAGTTTACATGAGATATGTTTTTTTTATATAAACCCCAATTCCAGGGTAATATCAGTTTATTATTGTGCATCCACTGAACTCAACCCTAAAACAATACAATACGATGTTTGGTTCTTCTCCTACACGTTGGTCACTATTTTGAAGGCTTTTTATGCTAGCATGTATACATTATAAAGTCAGTGTTAAGACGTGATCGAGCGAGAGAGTAGCACTTATGTGAAATGGTCCTCTTTATCTATGTGTACGTTTACGTACAGTACTTACCCAACATTATACATTGTTCCAGCTTTTTTCATCTCTCTCTCTCTCTCTCTCTCTTTCTCTCTTTCCCTCTCTCCCAGGCACGTGCACACATAGACATCAAAGGGGTCTTGAGCCCCTGCCCTTTTATCCGTCTGTAAAAAAGTGCCCTCTCCAGACCATGAAAGCAGTTTTACTATGGTGAAATAAATGCAAATGCCCTCTTTTCATGCCATACCTGAAGGCAGTATTCAAGAAAATGACCATGTCAAAACTCTCCTGAACTTGAATGCAGCTTCTCATGTTGAAAGAATTATTGAAAATAGCCGACCTCCAAGCTCACGACGGGTTGTGAGCTTGGAGGTCTGCTATTTTCAATATTTTCACCAAAAGGCCCTTTTAGAAATGTCAGCCTCCTGCCTCTCTAACATTCTCTGCACGTCCCTGCTCTCTCCTCTCTCTCTCTCTCTCAATGTTGTGTGAAACTTACAAATCGATATAAACCAGGTGTCCATTGTGTAAACTTGTCACACAGACACGCACAGAGACACAGACACACAGCCGACCGCACAGACATACTGACAGACACACAAGGACTGCCGGTCCTTAGTGTGTCTGTCAGTACACACAAGACAAGAAAACAAAGTGAGTTCAGTAAACAGTCATTCAGACAAGACAGACAGATAAGAGTTCTCCAGCGCTTTGAGATAACTCGAGTTCCCACGGGGGTTGAGTGGGTTCCGCTCTTTCTTCCCTGCCTAAGAGTTAAAATGGATTTGTTCAGAAGCCTAAAAGTTGGTTTGGAACTGGAACCAAAAAAACACTAAAGTGGCTGTGTCATTCTAGAAAACATGAAATTGACACTTTGACCGGTCATATTCGACACATTGCTGGCGATAGGCCTGGAGTAGAGCCTGGGGGCAACTGGGGCTCTCTATTGCCATTGTTTTTAGTTTTTTTTTTTTTTTTAGGATTCGTTTTTGGGCTTTTTTATGCCTTTATTGATAGGACAGTAGACTGACAGGAAATTCAGCTATGGCCACCCCCAATTACAATTATTTTAGCTTAACATAGGTGGAAACGCCTGTTCGGTGAAAGCATCGCGGTTCCAAAGAATCTAGAACGGAACCAGTTGAGTTCGAGAACCAAAGTTGTTCTTGGTGGAAAAGGGGCCAGTAGCGTGTTCCCAGGTAGCGTATTTTTATTACAGGACTATGTCATGACGAAACAGAGTCCGTTTATTGTATTGTACAGTGAGGGTTTTATTGGACAGTCTCAGGGTGGTCGGTTTATTGTTCAGATGAAAGCCTGCAATCCTCAGCGGTCCACTAGAGACAGGGTCATTGGAAGCAGCCAGGAAACATCGAGAGAGAGAGAGAGAGAGAGAGAGAGAGAGAGAGACATCCTCCTCTGCTCTGCAGGGCTGCTGGCACGACGCCGACTCCCTCCCGACTCAGAGGTGGCACTGAACAACTTTAACCTCCACATCCTCTGAGCTACTGTTGGTCACGCTCTGTCTGGAACGGCACTCTTAACACAAGCTCTCTGCAACGTTATCAGGCCTGGTTTGGAATATAGGCCTACCCACTATACTACAGGCAAGAGTTGAGCTGAGGATGGCCACGCTTTCTGTAATGTTGCCAAGGACCTTAGGACCCCTTAGCTGAGAGAGAGATTAAGCAGGGACCCCACAACCTTGTCATAGATTCCATATAGTTTCATTGTTTGACAGCACAATCATTAGTGTTTTTTGGATTCATGTACATTTGTGTTTTCAGATATTTAACCACTTGAACTTTCAATACTTCTCCCCTCTACACCAAACCTCTTTGCCGAAAATAGCCGATCTACAAGCTCACAACGCCTCGCAACGTGAGGCGTTGTGAGCTTGTAGATCTGCTATTTTTGGCTAAAGTTCTCAGAATCTGGTTAAGAATCTGGCTAAAAAGGAGATGCCTCTTGTAGTAACTCTGAGGGGGTCCCGGACCCCCTGTTGAAGACCCTTGCTCTAGAAAATGGACCTGAGTTGGCTCTGTACTCCGATCGTTTTTTTCCGTCCACATCAAATCTCTCTGACAAAAAATAGCAGATCTTTGGCTAATGTTCTCCCCGTAATATGAATGCTGGGGTTCAAGTGGTTCATCTTTAATCTCAGTATAAGATCTGATCGTTCTTTAGTTTATAGTTGACAAGTTGACAGTTTATAGTTGACAAGAATAGTACGTTTATAGTTGACAATCATTGCGATTCTTAAACATGCAGTATATGTCGCTGATAAGATGACTCTAAATAGATGCATCCTTTGTAGCTTTTAGTTGTATTGTTTTGGGTTGACATGCATTCTACAGTTTATACCTGCCCTGATCGGAAATGCCTTGCCAAACATGCGGGCAGGAAAGGAATTCTGTGGCAGTAACGCGGTTTTATTGTGATGATGACTGTTTTTTATTTAGTGTGGAGTTTAGAGAAATTTTGTTTGCTTATTTCTCCTAGTTGATTCTGTTTTGTTTGGAGCTTGGGCTCTGGGTTCCGGACCTCAGGGTGGGGGGGTGGAGGGGGTCTTTCGGACCCTCAGCGCTCCACACAATTGGTGGAAGCCATGGCAGATCCTTCCTGTTGGGAACATAGAATACTTAAAGACCCCCCCCCCCCCTCCCCACTTTCCAGTCCATTCTTTCTCTTTTTTCATCCATTTCTTGCTTGGACCTCAACTTGGGTCTCTTTGCATCCCCCTCCCTCCCTCCCTCCCTCCCTCCCTCTCTCTCTCTCTCTCTCTCTCTCTCTCTCTCTCTCTCTCTCTCTCTCTAATCACTAAACCAAACAGTGGAGTCAACTTCCCGTCCATCTGGGCGAGTTTTTTAGGACCGCCCCTTCCTGTCTGCGTTATCACTCCATTGTGTTCACTTCCTGTTTGAGCCCGGCCTGGGAAACAACCAGAGAGAGAGAGAGAGAGAGAGAGAGAGAGAGAGAGAGAGAGAGAGAGAGAGAGAGAGAGAGAGAGATTGAACGAGAGAGAGAGAGTTTGATTGAGAAAGCTGGCGATGATTTTACCAGCTGTGCAGGTGAACTTCTAACAAAAGGGGTGTCACACTGCTTTTGGTGGACCGTGGAGATTTGAACAATGACCTCCGTGATAAATTGTCACCTTTGTGACCTTTGTGACCTTTGTATTGTGTGCCAGCGGCGATGCGGTCAGTTTAAACGGAGACAATGTGGACGTTAAAAAACACAGCTGGGCATACGTAGCTGTTGTGTGTTTAGCCCCATTTCCACTGCAGGGCCAACACAGAACTAGAACCAGAACTTTCCAGAACCTGTGAAGTTCCGGGACCAAGTTCTGCTTACGTTTCCATATAGCCAGAACTAACCGGGAAGGTCCCCAAAAAAAAGACCAGCAGCGCTGCTGGCCCCGCCCATAGGTTCCCAGAACTAAAGTTTAGTTCTACCTCAGGATCAGGACTGAATAAAGGTTCCAGGAACCTCGTCTGGAACCGGGCCGTACGCAATGGAAACAAAACCAGTAAAAAAAAAAAAAAAAGGTTCAGGTTCCTGAAAGTTCTGGTTCTAGCCCGGGAAATTAGTTCACTTTGTGATACAAGCACCAAATTTTGCACAAAGTTTCCTCTGGACCTACTTTTCCCAAAAAGCACGTTAGCCACTCAATTTATTTAAAAAAGGGTTGGGGTCCCATTGACTTTCTATACAGTAAAATAATACAAAGAATTAATCTGTTTTAAGTAGCAAGTGAGGGGTCAAACTAGGGGTTCTTCATGATCCTGAATCCAATGCAAGCATTTGTTTTGCACAAAAAACATTCCTTGGGCTAAAAAAGGGCCCACGAAACTATGGTTTAATGATGAGTCATCACTTTTCACAGTAGTGAAGAGTAGTTTTCAGCTTTTCACAGGCCGTTTTTAGCCCAAGGAATGTGTTTTGTGCAAAACAAATGCTTGCATTGGATTCAGGATCATGAAAAACCCGTAGTTTGACCCCTCACAAGCTGATTTATGTTTTTGTATTATTTTACTGTATAGAAAGTCAATGGGACCCCAACCCTTTTTTAAATAAATTGAGTGGCTAACGTGCTTTTTGGGAAAAGTAGGTCCAAGAGGAAACTTTGTGCAAAATTTGGTGCTTGTATCACAAACCGAACGATTCTTCAAAAAAATAGACTTAATTTCCTGCACTATTCCACATTGCAGTGGAAAAGGGGCTTTGGTCTCTAGTGTATCAAAACGTTAGCTTTGTATCTACACTCGTTGTATATTCAAGTTATTTCTAATCCATGATATACACATGAAGAAGAACATGGTTAAGTTGTAGATGTTGTCGCGTGTGTCCGTTTGTTGGCAAAATGAGTCGGGATTTTCATGGGACTTGTTTGTGACGAGTAGACGGTTCACTTTGTGAGGTCTTTTGACCTCTGGAGAAAAAGGATCTGTGTTTCTCAAACTTTCAAATTTCAAATGTCAAAGATTACAGTGTACGAATGGAACCAAATTAACCCGTTAGGGTTCATTTGGTTCCATTTGTACACTGTCAGAGTTACAGACTTGTATTGGTCAATTTAGACCCCCACAAATGAACCCACAGAGTCCCTGGAATCCACTTTGAGAACCATTGCACTAGATCACTGCCAAAGTCAAAATGACATATTCGGTCAAGGCCACAATCAAGGCCAAGTTCAAAGTCTAAATGATCAGTCATATTATCTCAGGTGGTAAAATTGCATGTGCTTGTCAGAGGTTTGCACTCTACTGACGGAGGCGTTTCTGTAGTGTTTTAGACGTAATGCTGTTAGAATGACAGCTGTTCCTGCTTTTCTATCAGTGTCCAGGGCAACAGGGTGAGACTTCACTGTATCTGTAGTGTCAGATGACTCATTAGAATCACAACTCAATCACTCTTTCCCATGCGGAGTGACGCTCTATGACAGAAAGGTCCTCGACCTTATTTTCTGGATCGGGGCCCACGTGGAAACCGCCAAGGCGTTCACGTCACGCGGCCACTTAATGCGGCAGCCGAGATGCAGTGGTGGGAAAAGTACTCACATTTCTACAATCCATCTTGGATCGATGGCATCAAGTTTTCAACAGGCCTGAACATTAAGGCCCGGCCCTAACTGGGCCGGCCCAAGGCCCTACCAGCCCGACTAGTTAGCATACATTTTAAGCCCTACCCCGCCCGAAAACGTCGGGTCGGGTATGGTCGTGTTTGGGAAGAATTTAGTAATAAAATACAAAATATACAGTATGTATTTTTTCTTTTTTCATTGAGCCCGAGTCCCTACCCGACCTGACTAATTAGCATACATTTTAGGCCCTAACTACCCTAAATGTCGGTCGGGTACGGGTATGGCCCGGGTTCGGGCCGAATTTGAGAACTCAATGAAGACTCACTTTCACGGTTTTAAAGAAAACATACAATTACAAGAGATTTTAACCAAAATGTTAAAAGGTTTAGTTCACCCCAAACATTTTTGGAGATTATTTTGTTTAGTTTTTTGTCTCATTCCTAAGCCAATCATTTGATGACCTTAATGAAAAAAAAGAAGAAAAAAAAAAAGAAAAAAAAAAAAAAAAAAAAAAAAGGTTTAGGAAATGCGACAAAAACATTTAATAATAATAATCTCCATGAATTCAAGCCTTCGTGAGGTGTGTAATCTGACAGACAAGAAGTCATTTCTATCCTTATTTGGGAATATCATCACATTTCTAAAGAATGCCGATTTTTTAAACAAAACATTGTAAAATCGGTTGGTTTTAAGTGCAGCTGTATGTTCTATGTAGTTGATTTTTTGTTAGTGAGCGAGATGTTGTGAGATATGATTCATAAATTTGTCAAACACTGTATTATGTTATGATGATGATGATGATGATGATGATGATGATGTTGATGAAGATGTGCCTGGCCATCATCTCTGGTCTCTCGCACCTGGTTTATTATTTGTCAGATGAATTATTATATTGAGAAAATGTTAAACTTTTTAAAGGGTCTTTGTCTACTGAAGAGAAATAAGATGCAAATATTGTTATCATTTCGTTTTGAAGGGCACGCGCGCACGTGATGTGTGTGTGTGTGTGCGCGTGCGTGCGTGCGTGCGTGCGTGTGTGTGTGTGTGTGTGTCTGTGGGTGTGTGTGTGTGTGACCCTTGTCAATGTACATAGATCAACATTGTGGGTGTCAGCATTAGCCAAAACAGACACCAATGCATTTTTTGTTCATGTTTATATATTAACTATTAAATGCATTCTTGTTCATTTTTAATAAGTATTACATTCTTTTTTTGTTCATTTTAATTAATAATGTGACGGATTTACTGTAAAGGGAGCAACATGTGCCTTTATTATTATTGTTGTAATAAAATCCTGCTAGTGTTTTTGGATGTGGACACGTTTTCTATAAGGTTTCTATGGTGTAAAGCAATGCCTTTTTATTACTGGACAGTTTTTATAATGTGTACAATAAACTTCAACACTCTAATCTATGCTGCTGGGCTGCTGTTGTTATTGCTGGTGGTTGACAATTAAGTTTTAAGGCCCTTTTCCACCGGCAGCGATAACGATGACGATAGCCATAAAATATCACGGCGATAATTATGCCTTCACATTGATGTCCGATAAAGTTATCGGACATCAATGTGAAGAGGCGCCAATTAACACAGCCGCTCGCGCAGAGCGCACCTCGAGCTGTTTGTCAGAGACCCAGTTCCATATCACTGTGATCTTAACCACATCGTTGTTGATCCTAACGATGTAGTTGTCGGCTATCGTTGTCTTTATCGGTGTTGGGTGGATGCTGCCGATCCACTTCAATTGAAAACCCACTTTTTTAAATCGTTATCGTCATCGTTATCGCTGCCGGTGGAAAAGAGCCTTTAGGTAGGTTTTATGTATGTGGACTACCCTGTTTCCACTGATGAAAACTAAATAAAAGCCAAATAAAAACTAATGACTAAAGCTAAGACTATGTTATTTGTTTTGACGAAATGGTCTATTTATTTAAAGACTAAACTGTTAAGGAGAAGAGATCCAGTAGAACTAAAAGACACGTAATTTTATGTTCTTTTGCGCTCGGGTGTTGCTCTCTGAAAATAGCCGATCTACAAACTCACAATGCGTCGTGCTGCGACACGTTGCGTGAGTTTGTAGATCGGCTATTTTCCAACAGCCAATATATGTATAGTATATTGGGCTGGAGTTTTTATGATTTGTAATAATAATGAGAATCTAGGAAGTAACTATATAACTAAAGTATTCAAATAATTGTATTATTTGACTGTGAGAGTATTGAAAATTGGAATGGTGAACTATAGCTTTGGAAGATTCGTATTAAGTTGCATGGATACAATACGGGTCTCTGTTTCATCTCTCTCAGCTAAGAGGTCCTTGGGCTGAAAACACACTGAAAACCCCTGTGTTTGACTGTTAAAGGTGTAGTTCAGACCCAAAATGAAAAATGTTCTTTGGATTACTCACCCCATGGAGACTTGAGTTCAATAATATTTTTTAGTCTTGGTCGCATTCCTAAGACAATAATTTGACCCCCAGAATCAATGGGGGTACATTTATTATAATCAAAATATTGTCTTCGGAATGTGACAAAAACTAAAAAAAAAAAAACAATACAATATTGAACTCAAGTCTCCATATGGGGTGAGTAATCTATCATAATCTATCTAAGTTATTTTGGGTGTGAACTACTCCTTTAGTGTCACTCACTACGTCTGTCACTCCCATTTCCCCTCTGGCCCCCTACCTCCCTCCCTCCCTCCTCCCTCCCTTCTCCCCAGTGCCTTGATTAGCCTGAGCAGGGACATGCAGAGAATGTTAGAGAGGCAGGGGCTGACATTTCTAAAAAGGCCTTTTGGTGAAAATATCGAAAATAGCAGACCTCCAAGCAGACCTCCAAGCTCACAACGTGTCATGCTGCGACGTGTTGTGAGCTTGGTGCTTGATACCACACTGAACTAAGGATTATCAACTTAAGTCAATACTGGAGATGTGGCGTAACATGGTTTTCTACACAGAGAGGGCAATTATTTCAACATAAGATGCTGCATTTGAGTTTAGGAGAGTTTGGACAAGGCAATTCTCTTGAATGCTGCCTTCAGGTATGGCATGGAAAGAGGACATTTGCATTTCTTTCACCATAGTAAAAACTGCATTCATGGTCTCGAAAACGGCACTTTTTACAGATGGATAAAAGGGCAGGGACTCAAGCCCCCTTTGATGTCTATGTGTGCACGTGCCTGGGCCTGAGTTTGTTCACCTGATTAGTCCACTTGTTCTCCATCTGGTCAACCCCCACACACTATAAACAAACACTGCTCAGCTGGATTATCGTTTTTTAAATGTCATGCTCAGGCTGTCTGGCGTGTGTATGTTAGAGTGGAGCAAAATCTGTAGATTAAATCTTGTCACAAAAGTATTTTGTGGGCCTTGATGGTGTCGTAATGACTGATTTAACACTTGGTTTTAACGATGAAAATAGCTTATCTATGCTGCATTGTGAGCTTGTAGATCTGCTATTTTCAGAGCGCAACACCCGAGCGCAATTGAACTAATAAGAGACACACTTTGTTCCTTACTGTTGAGAATCAATCAGGGTTACGAGTTCAAACAGCTCATATACAATGATACATTTCTGCTGTCAGGCAGACATATTAACCTTTCGGGAAAAAAATAAGAACAAAAACAATCTAAAATATGAACCCTTGTTGTAAAAAAAAACACAGTTGTCTTTAAGTAAATGTACTTAGTTACTTTACACCACCGTATAATAGTGAAAAGTTTCACCTATATAAATCCCATAAAAATGGTGACATCCAGGCTTAAACATTTCAGTCTTTGCAGAGTGGATGGCTGTGAGAGAGTGGTGTTAAGGCTGTGTGTAGGCACGTGCACACATAGACATCAAAGGGGTCTTGCCCTTGTATCCACCTGTAAAAAGTGCCCTCTCCAGACCATGAACGCAGTTTTTTACTATGGTGAAAGAAATGCAAATGCCATCCTTTCCATGCTATACCTGAAGGCAGCATTCAAGATAATTGCCTTGTCCCAAACTCTCCTGAAATGCAGCATCTTATGTTGAAAGAATTGCCCTCTCTGTGTAGAAATCCATGCCTTTACGCCACATCTCCAGTATTGACTTGATTATGCTTAGTTCAGTGTGGTATCAAGCATCGAAAATAGCCGACCTCCAAGCTCACAACGCGTCGCTCGAGCTTGGAGGTCTGCTATTTTCGATATTTTCACCAAAAAGCCCTTTTAGAAATGTCAGCCCCTGCCTCTCTAACATTCTCTGCACGTCCCTGGCTGTGTGTTGTTCCTCATCAGTGTGACGTATGACCTGGACCCTTCTGTTGTTTCAACCTGCGGGCATAGAGAGGCTTTGGACGAGGATTTAATGATGTTGTTCTAGGGGCCATACCACGCACGCACACACACACACACACACACACACACACACGAAGGTGATGGTTTCCATATGAGCCTTGTGTGATGTGGGGCTGAGGTCACATTAATAATGACAGCGACACGGCGTGCGCGCGCATGCCTGTGTGTGTGTGTGTGTGTGTGTGTGTGTGTGTGTGTGTGCGTGTGTGTGTGTGTGTGTGTGTGCGTGCGTGCGTGTGCGTGCGTGCGTACTTGTATTAGTTTGTTGAGGACAAAAAAATCACCACAAGTATAGTCGAATTTGAACAACTAGACATTGTGAGCACATTTTTCCAGTTCTCACAAGAAATAATGTCTTAATCGTAATGGTTCACAAGCCTGGCATGGCCAGACTAAGCCGAGGGCTTGCAATGGCAGATTCGCCTGGTTTCCAGGCAGACACGAGAACAATGGTTGTTTTGTTTTAGGGTTAAAGATTTGTAACATTAGCTATAGACATATTGAAGAAGATTCACGTTAGGATTATTAGGATTATAACGTTTAGGGGCTAGACTTATGATTGTTTTATACTTATTTATAGCAGTGTTGGCTGAGTGGGTAGTGTCCATACCTAGGACTCCGGAGGCCCCAGAGGTCGCAGGTATGATCCCCTGCTCCAGCTATCACTGCTCCCCTTCCCTTGTGCTCCTTGTGAGCAGCACTGGGTTCAGCTGGGTTAAGCTGAAAAAAAGCAGCTGGGTTGGGCTGTGATATCTGAATTTCCCCCGCGGGAGGAGTAAGGTATTTCTTCTTCTTCATGTTTAGTGTTCAAAATGACATTTAACAAAATTACCATCTCTTAAATTGTGGATGTACTCACAACTATCATAGCAACGTTGGTGTGCGTGTGTGTGCGTGTGTGCGTGTGTGTGCGTGTGTGTGCGTGTGTGTGCGTGTGTGCGTGCGTGAAGACACAGCATAACAGGGAATTACCAGAGTGACATCACTTGTCACCGCCCCTCTTGGGTGAACACCCAAATGAGACTTCCTACACACGCACGCACGCACGCACGCACGCGCACACACACACACACACACACACACACACACACACACAGACAGAACAATGTGTTAAATCAAGTCAAGGAGCAGTAGTTTAACACTAAGACGCCTCAGGACGACATGCAACCTCGCCCTAAAGGGTCAATTCTTGGCCATCTGGCCAATAATGTATATCGGACCAGTTACCCATATATGGAGACCCCTGCATGATAGTCAACAATGTAATGTCAAAACATGCCCATATATGGGCATTACCAAATATGGGCATTCCCAGATATGTCCTTAATATTTATGACATTGGGACAGGGATCTCCATATATGAGCATAAAACGTATGTTAATTAGTAAAGCCAAGCAGGGGCCATGGCGAGTAGGGCCTGTTGTTGATGAAATTGACATTATATTTAATCTTAGTTTTAGTCATCATAGCTTAACTTTAGTTTAGTTTTTATTTAGTTTTTGCCAGTGAAAAAAGGTAGTCGACGAAGATTTTTCGCCATAGTTGCCGAAATCAACTCTACTTCCAGTGCGTTGATTTCCAAAGCTCAGACAAAGGTTTTCACTTTCATTGTCTCTATTATATTTAATCTGCCTTATGCCAAAATGACTTTTTTTCTATTGATTAGTCACGCCATGGATACTTTTTTGTCGCATTCCTAAGACAAAAATTGATTTGCATACATTTACCCCCATTGATTCCGGATGGAGACCCGAATCGATTTGGGTCCCCATCCAGAATCAATGGGGGTAAATTTATTGTTATCAATTTTTTCGGGGAGGATAACTTGGATCCTTTCCTTTTGAAGGTTTCTACTCCTTTAATCACAGAATCCATCTGTTATATTTTTAATCTATCTATCTCAACTGGTATCATACCCCAAGTTTGGAAAACTGCTCACGTTGTACCTTTGCATAAAGGACACGATAAAAAAGACCCAAATAATTACCGTCCAATATCCAAGTTATCATGTCTCGCAAAAATTCTTGAATCACTTGTGAATAACCAGCTAAAAGTATTTTTAAATAGTTACTCTGTTTTAAGTCCTCATCAGTCTGGTTTTCGGGCCAAGCACAGTACAATATCTGCTACCTCGTTAGTTTTAAATAATATTATTTCTGCCCTGGATAACAAGCTATTTTGTGCTGCACTTTTTATTGATTTATCTAAGGCTTTCGATACGGTGGATCACATATTACTTTTACAAAGATTATCTTATATTGGTTTTAATCCTATTGCGTGTAAATGGTTTGAGAATTATCTGTCTGACAGACATCAATGTGTCAAAGTTGGACCTGTAAAATCTGAGTTTCTTCACATCTCTAAAGGCGTTCCCCAAGGCTCAATTTTGGGTCCCATACTATTTATTATTTATATTAATAATGTTGTAAACACATTACAGACCTGTAATATACATTTATATGCAGATGACACGATTTTATATTGTTTTTCAGACTCCGTTCAGAAAGCTGTTTATATGCTACAACTTGCCTTTGATGTTTTCCAGAAATCACTGCTGGATCTAAAATTTGTTTTAAATGCTGATAAGACCAAATTTATGTTGTTCACAAAGGGGAGAGCTTTTAATGAAAATGATCCTCACCTTTTCACCACTAATGGCACCTCTATTGAACGAGTCCCCCACTACAAATATCTAGGGATTTGGTTGGACGAAAAACTTACTTTTAACACACACATTGAGTTCTTAACAAAGAATCTAAGAATGAAGCTTGGCTTTTTCTATCGAAATAGATCATGTTTTCCATGGCCGACCAGAAAGAGGCTTATTGAGGCATTGTTCCTCTTTGCTCTGGATTATGGAGACATAGTATATCGAAATGCATCTGCTACCACACTAAAAACCCTTGACTCAGTTTATCACTCTTCACTCAGATTTATAACAGGTGATAGCTATAATACTCACCACTGCATACTGTACAATAAGGTAGGCTGGCCCTCACTTGCGACCAGGAGGGATCAGCATTGGTTTTTATTTATTTATAAAGCCCTACTTGGGAGTTTACCTTCTTATTTAAATTCTCTTTTGCAGTGGAGAATTATTAGCCACCAAACACGATCGCAGGATTATTTGATGCTTGAGCCTTCACATCCCTCGACTGAGTTTGGAAAGACAGCTTTCAAATTTTGTGCTTCACATTCATGGAATACCTTACAGGTTTCACTTAAATATAAATCCCTTGTTCCACTAAGCCGTTTTAAATCAGACATATCAACCTTGGTCAATCTAAATTGTAATTGTTTTTCCTGAGGTTGAAAATTACAGAAATGTATGGGATGGAATTATTTTGATAATTTTGTGAAATGTATTGTAATCTGTAAATGCATTGTAATCTGTAAATGTATTGTAATCTCGGCACTGCTGAAAAAGAGGGTACCAGCCCTCAGTCTGTTACCGAGAATTAAATAAAGGTTGAAATGAAAAAAAAATGAAAAATTTTGTCTTCTAGTCTCCATGGCGTGACTAATCAATAGAAAAAAAGTCATTTTGGGGATGAACTACTCCTTTAACCTTTACCTCTATCCCGACTATAGTGAAGACACCAGAGACCTCTGTGTGAACAATATGGAGCACGTTATGCTGGAGTACCACCAGGACAATGAGGACGACGACGCTGCCATCTACTATTACATTTTTCTTAGAGCCGCATCCCACTTCCAAGCCCAGACACGCCCCCTTTACATCCACTCCAACTCATAGCTAGCTCCGATGTAGGTAGAATGCACAGCACAGCCGTCCGCTGATTCGCTAGAGAGCAAGAGAGAGAGAGAGAGAGAGAGAGAGTCTCAGGTTACAAGTGTGTGTGTGTGTGTGTGTGTGTGTGTGTGTGTGTGTGTGTGTTGCTACACATCAGATCGTGGCCACCCTGTACCTCAGGGATTTGTTTTCGACGAATATTTACTCCTATAGACGCAACGCGACGACCTAGAGGGGAGGCCGGCGTAGCCGGCCGACCTTCTAGTTCAGTACATGATAGAAGAGAGCCTGAAGAGAGCAACAGACAGGAGGAGAGAGAGAGGGAGGGAGAGACATGGCAGCAGGTATGTTCACCTCTGTAACTAGTTTAATCCAGTGTTTCTCAAACTCTTTAGATTGAGACCCAAAAGAAAAATGTGTTGTGTCCCCAGGACCCACAATAATGAGACTAGCAGTCAGATCTAACAATTAAGCTCACAAGTGTCGCTTGGCGCCACGTATTGAGCTTGCTATTTTCACTACTTCTCAAATTTGTTTTCTAATTTTCTAATTTCTATGATTTTTGAAGCGGTGAAAGCCACTTCCAAGGTGTGGCTTTGTGTGTCCCGTACCTGTCCCGTGCATCTCTACGCTGTGATTGGTTAGTTTTGTCTGTCCCGTGCATGTCCAGAATGAAGAATTGAGGATTGGCCAAGCTTCACATGACAATTTGGCTCTCCAGACAAAATCATTAATTCGAACTAGAACTAAAGCACATAGAAAGTATAGATCACAGAATGTATAGATCTAGAACACATAGAATATAAATTCACCGCTTCACTTCGAGCCGAGGTTTGATTTTTTCTTATTACAGAATTTCTGCATGAAATTATACTGAAAGAAATCTTTAATCATGAAAATGTTTGCTCGTTTGGGGAATGTTTTCTGAAAATGTTTATAAACAATAATAATAATGAAAAACAAAATGTAGACCCTCCTACATGGTAAATGGTTATCATTTTGGCAGCAGATCCCAAAAGTCCATTGACGTCGATAGACGATTGCCTGTTCCCCAAAACCCAAGTCCATTGAGCTCAATAAACATTTTATATTAAAAATACTGTGCCTATGGAATCCCTGACCATAACCTGAAAGTGAAAGTAGCAGCCCCTATCATGTATTTTAGAAACCTACAAACATATCACAACCGCACCCTCCAACACATAAGAGACCCAACTTCTCCTCAAAATGGCTGCTGTGCATATACCCAATTTATCTTCACCTCTAGGTTGCTTTTTGAGCGGCGCTAACTGCTAACTGGCAGATGTGTAAATCGGTGTTATTAGGAATGATGTAAACGGTGTGACGTCAGACCACAGCTCTGTTCAACCTGAATAAGATGTGATGTGGTTTTTAAACATCATAGTCTGAGTATACCAGAGAAGAACTCTTAACAGACAGAGTTTCCTATGAGAATTAGGGATATATAGACATAGGTAACGGGAGAGAAAGAGAGTGACAGAGAATATATCAAAACCAAATCTTTCCAGCCTGCAAGGTATAGAGAAACGCCCTCCAATTCCAAAGCAGCAGTGGAGTCCATGAACTAATCTTCCAAGAGACAGGTATCCTGTTCCGAATGTCCATACACGCCTTCACATCTCGGGTCACCCTCCATGAACACATGAAGAGGAACCACAACAGCCCTTGCTGTCAAATGATGAGCAATGGACGGCTCCCCTCATCTTCCTGTCGGACAATCACCAGCTGTGTAACCAGACAGAAACAAGGAGACACAGACAGACCGAGATCTTGCGAGGACTTTAACTCCGGGAGAAGTAAGGAAACATTTGATGACTTGAGAGACAAGAGAGAAAACCGCAGATGTGATAAAAGCTTCACTGAGGTATCGACTCTGAAGAAGCACCAGCGTCTCCGCAGTGGAGAAAATCCCTTTGTGTGTAAACAGTGTGACAAAGGTTTCAGTCAGCTAGGTCACCTGAAGACACATCAGCGTGTCCACACTGGAGAAAAACCCTTTGTGTGTCAACAATGTGACAAGGGTTTCAGTCAGCTAGCTCACCTGAAGACACACCAGCGTGTCCACACTGGAGAAAAACCCTTTGTGTGTCAACAATGTGACAAGGGTTTGAGTCGGCTAGATCACCTGAAGACACACCAGCGTCTCCACACTGGAGAAAAACCCTTTGTGTGTAAACAGTGTGACAAGGGTTTCAGTCAGTTTGGTGCTCTGAAGATACACCAGCGTGGCCACAGTGGAGAAAAGCCCTTCGTGTGTAAACAGTGTGAAAAGGGTTTCAGTCACTTAGGTAACCTGAAGATACACCAGCGTGTCCACACTGGAATAAAACCCTTTGTGTGTCAACAATGTGACAAGGGTTTCAGTCAGCTAGATCACCTGAAGACACACCAGCATGTCCACACTGGAGAAAAACCCTTTGTGTGTCAGCAATGTGACAAGGGTTTCAGTCAGCTAAATCATCTGAAGACACACCAGCGTGTCCACACTGGAGAAAAACCCTTTGTGTGTCAACAGTGTGACAAGGGTTTCAGTGAGTTTGGTTCTCTGAAGAAGCATCAGCGTGTCCACACTGGAGAAAAACCATTCGTGTGTAAACAGTGTGAAAAGGGTTTCAGTCACTTAGGTAACCTGAAGATACACCAGCGTGTCCACAGTGGAGAAAAACCCTTCAAGTGTAAACAGTGTGACAAGGGTTTCAGTCAGTTTGGTGCTCTGAAGATACACCAGCGTGGTCACAGTGGAGAAAAGCCCTTTGTGTGTAAACAGTGTGAAAAGGGTTTCAGTCACTTAGGTAACCTGAAGATACCTAAGTGGACACCACAGTGGAGAAAACCCTTTCAAGTGTAAACAACGTGACAAGGGTTTCAGTCTGTTAGGGACTTTGAAGAGGCACCGGTGTGTCCACACCACATAAGTTAGAAAAGGCCAAACACTCTCCGGTTGGGGGCACCACATTGTTGAGCGGCTTGGAGTGGCAGGCGGTGCTCACTCCGAGTTTTCTACTACCCTTTGAGCGGTGCTAACTGCTCCTACATCTGGCTTTGTCTGTTTGTCCCACGTCTGTCTCCGGATTGTGATTAGTCAACTAGTGTGTGTGTTTGTAGCAAAAAGATCCCTCCTCAGACGGACTTTCGATTCAGCTCAAACCCAAGCAGTAATATAAATGCTAAGACAGAATTCATTTCCCATAGGAATTTACTGGGAAACTGTTTTTTTGTTTTACTTAAAAAAGTATAAACTAGACTGCACTCTGCCGAGGTGCCAACTTGCTTCTCGTGCACTCATGGCCCCTTGTTATTGTGGGCTCGCTGAAAGGCGAGAACAGTATGTTATACCAAAACTTTATAGGTCAAGTTTATTCTCCTCAAAGAAATTACAGACCGTACAATGGCAGGGCCCTTAGCCAATGAGGAGCAGTGTTCTTGGTCACCAGCCACCCACCCTGGCCACAATATGCAATGTGAATGGCATGAACCTGTAGACACCGGAAGTGGCGGAAGTGCTGTGGTTAACGGAAGTTACGTCATGCGTTGCAGTCTGTTTACATATGGTAGTGAAACAAACCTAAATAGATTGTAGCTCTTTATAGGTAAGGTGCCCTTCGTCAGAATCCATGTTTTTGTTTGGATATTGTTTATTGCGAGCGCAACCGCAGGGTCGGGAGAAGTAGAACAGTGTGTGTGGGGGTGCAAGTTTGCACCTCGGCAGAGTGCAGTTCTAGTTACTATTATTATATGATTGTGGGCTCGCCTGAAAGGTGAGACCAGTATGTTATCGTCATTATTTATAGAGTTCCGTCGCGTGAGTTCCGTTGTGTGAGTTCCGTCGCAGACAGTACAAAGGCAGGGCCCTTAGCCAAAGAGGTGCAATTGAAAATCTGGGAGTGGTGTTAGCTGGAGTATTGGTTGAGCTTCACATGACAGTTAGCACACTGCAGAATATAGTCACGAGTGAGCCCACACTGTTTCGTAGGAACAGTATTTCTATTATAAATGTCCTTTCCAAACTTGTTTCTTTTGCTTAAAGGTGATAGACCATGAAATTTCACTTTTCCTATTTTAAAACCTTTTTTTGGGGTTCCACTAGCACCTTCTATCCTCACAAAGTCCCATTTCTGACCATTGTGTCTTTCTCTGGTTTTGGGAAGGCAAAGGTTAAAAGCATCCCACGGGTTCTCAAAACAGGCTGCCTGTCCAGATTTTCTGCCGTCGCTGACGTCATCGACGGCCGTTTTTTGAAGAAATACGGCTTTTGGCAGGCCTTGATGGCATCGTAATGACTGATTTTACACTTTTTTACACATATCTAAAATAGCAGATCTACAAGCTCACAACGCGTTGCGATGTGACGCGTTGTGAGCTTGTAGATCTGCTATTTTCAGCACACAACACCTGAGAGCAACCAAACATAACACTAGTCCCTTCCTATTGTTTTAGTCTAGTTTTTATTTTGTTGACGAAATTGTCAATATATTCTCTTAGTTTTAGTCATCACAGCTTAGTTTTTATTTCGTCTTTATTTCGTTTTTGTCAGTGAAAAAAACGCTGTCGACAACCATTTTTTGTCATAGTTTTATTCGACGAAATCAACACTGCTAAGAGCACCTGCTAAATTGTAGAAATATGTGTATTTATTTCCAAACAGACAAGACAATGTAATGTAATATAAATAAATAAATGTGTTATTTCATTTAGGTTCTGTAGGAGGATGAGAGGATATACTTACTTTGATGCACAACCCACATGAGGAACAACAGGATTATCACACGCGCAAGCATTCACACACGCACACGACAAGATACAAGACTATCTGTTTGTCTGTCTTTTCGATGCAATATGTGAAATTGGTTTGGATGCTATAAGTGAGTTAAGTGTTGCCAATGCCTTCTAAATCCAATTGGAATGCATTAATGAGATGGAAGAGTATACAATGTATGAACAGCGAACACCTGAACCAACATGTGCGCGTAGGTGCGTGTGGGTGCGCGTGAGTGCGTGCATGCGTGGGCGGTTTTGTGCATGCCTCCACCATCCATGTCCTCTATGTTTCCTTCACTACAGCTCAGTTTGGTTTTGTGTCGCCGCTCTACTTCTGTCTATACGACAGGGGTCTTCAATGTTTTTCAGGCCAAGGACCCCTTAGCTGAGAGACAGATGAAGCAGGGACCCCCCACTACATCTTGGAGCTTGTAGATCGTCTATTTTCTGCTAAAGTTCCACCCAGAATAGGGATGCGAGGGTTCAAGGGGTTAATGTAACAATAAAAAGATAAAGTCCCTATCACATAAAGATTTGGCGGTCCCCCCTGCAGTATCTCTGAGGACACCCTATTGGGTGTCCCCCTGTTGACGACCTCTGCTATACATATACCAGTAAGACGCCTAAGGGTGAAAAGCGACCTCGCCCTTTAGGACATGTAATTCTTTATTCAAACACTTTTTGGGGGAATTCTACTACTTCTACATTCTTTGTGCTTAATTTCGTTCAAACTTCAACTTTACACCGTTATTATTGCTTGTTTTTTTCTTTTACATTGTTTTTTTTGAGCGGTGGTAGACCGCTCCATAGCATGGCCGTGTGTGTGTCTGTAGCCTGTACATGTCATGTTTTGCCATAGCATTGTGTGTGTGTCTAGCCTGTACATCATAGACTTAAATCCTAGTCTGAAGACGTTATGCAAGCACAACCACCGCTCACTTCACACTGGATGTGATTTTTAAATATAATTTATGAAATTTTAGAAAAAAATCAAACTCGGTTCGAAGTGAAGCGGTGAATTTTTTTTCTATGTGTTCTAGAGCTATGAAATCTGTGTTCTAGATCTATACATTCTGTGTTCTAGATCTATACTTTCTATGTGCTTTAGTTCTATATTTTTATGAATTCTGAATTCTGAATGATTTTGTCTGGAGGGCCAAATTGGCATGTGAAGCTTGACCAATCCTCAATTGGTCAAGCATGCACGGGACATGTACGGGACAGACACAATTGACCATTCAGATGGGGGGGACATGTACGGGACAGACAAAGCCACACCTCGGAAGCGGCTTTCACCGCTTCAAAAACACACAGAGAGGAATCCACTGGGAATTGAATTCTGTCTTACCATTTATATTACAGCTTGGGCTTGAGCTGAATCAAAAGTCCATCTGAGGAGGGATGTGTACATTTTCTACTGTACATAACACAATTTGTGCGTGTTTTCAGCGAGCCCACACAGTTTCTGCAGGAACTGCTTTTCTAGTTGTGGGCTCGATGAAAGGCGAGACCAGTGTGTTATACCAAAACGTTATAGGTCAAGGTTATTCTCCTAAAACAAGACCAGGTCAACCTGGTTGTGCCAGACCCCCTGTCTGTCATCATCATTTATGACATCATGCCTTTTGTAGGCATGTCATCATCATGTCATCATCATATATACCCTTTATATAGAAAACCCGGACAGACCGACATTTGCTTATGTAGGCCTACCCATTTCATGGGTCTGGCAAAAATGACAGTACAAACTAAGGGTCCTTAGCCAATGAGGAGCAGCGTTCTTGGTGACATCACCACCAACAAGTGCGACCTGATATAAATAACAACAACATGTGGGCTCGAGACCAGACCAGTATGTTATATCAGTATGTTATACCAAACTTTATAGACCAAGGTTATTCTCCTAAAAGAAAATCACTGACAGTTCAAGGGCAGGGCCCTTAGCCAATGAGGAGCATCCAAAGGGTAGATCTTTGTGCCCATACATGGTGTTCCATGCGAGCCCACACTGTTTCGTAGGAACAGTATTTCTAGTTGTTTATTTTTGCCAAATGGCCTTTCAGTTTGAGTGACATCATTAGCTAGTCTTAGAAATGACTCGCGCCATGACAACCAAAACCTTTTAATTGTCCTTCAAAATGACAAAGTGTCATTTTGGATCTTGTTCCACAAGCTGCTTCCCAGAACCTTCTGCTGTAAATCACATTGCCTGTGACATGCTCCACTGGTCGGCACATCTGAAAGGAAGACTGAACTGCTGCGCCGTTGTGGCCGTTGGGAACAATATATATTCCTTTGGATTGACTGATGTGTACGTTTTCAACACAGTGTCTTTGCGTTGGAGGACGCTCCTCCCAGCCTCGACAGGAGGTGGATGTTCCCTTGAGGTTCCAGCCATGCAGCGCCACACAGCTGTGCTGATAGAAGATATAGTCTACATCTGGGGAGGGTTTAACCTCTTCACAATAAAGTATTGCGACATTCTTTATGCATTTGATGTCGAGGCTCACAGATGGTTCAAACCCAATATCTCTGGAACTGTTCCGGAGGTGAGGAGCCGCCACTCAGCCTGTGTGTTGAGGAGGGTCATGTATATTTGTGGAGGATACAACTACTATGGGATTGGATACTATAATGACAAGCATAATATAATGTACAAGTTGGACACCATCACAATGGTTTGGTCTTCAATTAACCCCAGTGGCACTCTGCCAACTGCTTCATCAAGTCAGTCTGCCACCATCATTGGGACAAAGATGTTTGTATTTGGAAGCCATGGGTATCAGGACAACAACATCAGTGTGTTTGACACAGAGACCAACTGCTGGCTGAACACACCCTCTGCACAGCTACTTCCAGAAGCATGCCTGTATCATGCAGCCTTTACCTTCAATGGAGAGTTGTACATATTTGGTGGAAACCTGTGGAAATTCAGTCCAGAGACCTTCTCCTGGAAGAAGATTGAGCCCAAGGGGAAAGGCCCATATCCGACGAATGGTATGTGCTGTTGCATGGTTGGAGATCGTATCGTCCTGTTTGCTGGATACGACCTGCACATATTAGACTTAAACCCCAGTCTCAAGATGTTATGCAAGCAGTCAGTGATTCAGTGCGGTGTGGAACAGTCTGAACTGCCACATGGCATCAAATGGGAACTGGCAGCCATGACTACCAACAGCAAAACAACTTATCAAAAAAGAAAAAAAAGAAAAAAGTGATCCAGGCACTCAAGTTTAAAAAAGGAGGAACTACTTTATTTCAGTGTTTAAAAACCAGCAAAACAACTTAGTCCTCAAAAAAAGAAAAACAAAATAGAAGCAGTGCTCTTCCGAGCACAGGTCTCCACCAGGCCAGGCGTCCTGGTGGTGCGATAATAGGCCAATGTAAAAAGCGTGGCATGTGTTCTTCACCAATCTTAGACCTTTCATGGGAGTCGGACGCTGCATGCATAATTTGAGGCATCGTGTTCCAAAAATGTGTTTCGCTAAAGTCTACCTGCTGGTGGCGCTATAACAGGCCAACGTGAAAAGGGTAGCATTTGTTCCTGTGTGGCAAATTTCGTGGTAATCGGAAGCTGTGTTGATGATTTGAGGCATTTTGTTCAAAAACTGAGCAATCCTGCAAACTTTGGAAGCCAATATTATCCAATTAGGATGGAATATGAAATATCAGACGGATCAGACTTGATCACATGACTATATACACTCAGATGCTCTTAGTTTGATACAAAACAAGCACAGTAACATTTAAACCGGGAAAGAATCTGTCTTGACCAGGCCTGGAATTGTGTCATTTTAGGGTCAAGGCCACTTGGCCTTTGGTGTTGTCCTTTGTTTGAGGGCACAAAGGCCAAATGCCAGGGCAGGAAGGCCATCAAATAAAACAACAGTTTAGTCCATTGAAAGAATTAATTAAATTTAAGGGTTAAGGAAGATTTTAAATGTAATATGTAGACTATCTGTTGTGAAATAAAGCCTAATGGGCTTGCAAAGCTGGTGTCACACTGGGCTGCCCCTTCCTCGGCAGCCATGTTGGCAGGACCGTGGGATATATACTAGCTATAGTAGCAGGGCTTGACATTACGTTTTTGAGGCAGAGTGTCATCTGGAAAAGTACATTTCCCATTCACTTGTTCAGGCACAAAAGTCACTGCATGGTCAATTTGCCATTTCTGTCTTCTTTTATAATTTGTTTCCTCTTTTCTTTTTTCTTTTTTTTTGACAAATAAATAAGACCCCCTTGGCCCCCTCCACTCCACAGTCTGCATACAGCACAAAGCTACTAGGAGCCTCACTGCATGCGTGCAGCGTACTAGCTCTAAGGAACATTTTTAAATGTACTTGTGGCTTTTATAATAAGGGTAATAATAATAATAATAATAATAATATCTCAAATTTATATAGCGCTTTTCTAAGTACCCAAAGACGCTTTACATGGGGCAAAAAACAAAACAAAATAAACAACTTTATTAAGAATGATAAACACTAAGACTAATAAAAACAATTAAAAACAATTAAACAAAGGTAGATTAGCTGGGGAAAGCAATATGAAAGAGGTGGGTTTTGAGGCCGGTTTTGAAGGTTTGAATGGTGGGGGCGTCTCTGAGGGTTTTGGGGAGTGCGTTCCAGAGGGTTGGGGCAGCAAAAGCAAAAGCTCTGTCGCCCCAGGTACGTTTTTTGGTGGTGGGGACAATAAGGAGGTTAGCGTCAGCAGACCTGAGGGAGCGGGATGGGGTATAGGGTTCCAGGAGATCACGGAGGTATGGAGGAGCGAGGTGGTTTAGAGCTTTGTAGGTGACTGGGAGCCAATGAAGGTCACGGAGGACAGGTGTAATATGTTCACTTGAGCGGGTACTGGTGAGCAGGCGGGCAGCAGAGTTCTGGACATATTGAAGTTTATTGAGGACTTTGGAGGTGGTGCCGTGGAGGATACTGTTGCAATAGTCGAGGCGGGATGTAATGAAGGCATGGATGAGTGTTTCAGCGGCAGAGAGTGACAGAGAGGGGCGGAGACGGGCAATGTTCTTGAGGTGGAAGAAGGCAGTTTTGGTGACCTGGTTGACATGGGGGAGGAATGAGAGAGTGGGATCTAGAATGACGCCCAGGTTACGGACACGGGTGGAGGGTGTGACAATGGAACCATCAATGTTTAGTGAGAAGTCCTGTGTAGAGCGGGTGAGGGAGTTGGGGCCGATGATGATGATTTCCGATTTATTGCAGTTTAGTTTGAGAAAATTGTTTTGCATCCATGACTTTATATCTGTGAGGCAGGCAGTGAGGGTGGAATGGGTGGTTGTTGTGATGGCTTTGGTGGAGAGGTATAACTGTGTGTCATCTGCGTAGCTGTGGAACTGGAGTCCATGGTGGCGGAGAATTTGACCAAGTGGCAGGATGTAAATGATGAAGAGGAGGGGACCGAGGACTGAGCCCTGGGGGACACCGTGGGTAACTGTGGCAGTGGAGGAGTTGCAGTTATTGATGGAAATGAATTGTTGTCTATTGGATTTTGGTTTCACTTTTTCTGTGACGCTCCTATAGCAGCTTTGTGCTGTATGTAGACTATGGACTGTGGAGTGGAGGGGGCCAAGGGGACAGAAGAGAAAGTGGTACAGTCAGCTGGGGCATTAAAGGACTGGTTCACCTCTGGGACAACCAGATCTGATTTTATTGTTGTTTGGTGCACAATCAACACAATCCTGAGTTATTTTTGTGTTCAATCTGTGTTTTTAGATATCTTAGTATTTCAGCATGCTACAACTGGTCATATGATGCTTTGTAGCATGATATTGCATCATCTAATGCATCATATGATGCAAAATGCATCATATGATGCAAAATGCATCATATGATGCTTTGTAGCATGCTGAAATACTAAAATATCTAAAAACACAGATTGAACACAAAAAATAACTCAGGATTGGGTTGATCGTGTCCCAAACAACAATAAAATAAGATCTGGTTGTCAGAGGTGAACTGGCCCTATAAGGCCACTGTTGCTTCAGGGTATGCCATTTTTTGAGGGGCAGCGACGGCCATGGCCTTCATGGACCCCCTGAAATTCCTGCCCTGGTCTTGACCTTGTGGGTTTGCTTTAAAGCAAACGTGTTTCTCAAATCTTTATTTCTGGGGCGGTGGGGCCCCCTGGAACATCATATTTTGAGATAGGGTCCATGGCCAAATGCATATCATTGTTGGGGTCTATATTGTATAGAATAGGCATCAGGTCGCATTGCTACCTTGTTGAGAAGTAACGGACTGTTCAAGAAAGAAATATGAGTGTGCGCGCACTCTCACACACTCTCTCACACACACACACACACACACACACGCGCATGCACGCACGCACGCACGCACACACACACGCACAGTCGCACACACACACACACACACACACACACACACACACACACGTGTCCGGGGGGCTACAGTCTTAATAGACGTGTGATTAACAAATTAACGTACAGTCCTACTCACACAGCAGATCAACGTGCTATAAATAACCTCATTAATCCGCCATGCAAATGATGACATTAACATCATTAAGAATCATCCTGCTAATTACACGTTGGCATCGTTAAGATGACCCCTGCTAATGAAGCTTCTTCCACACCATGGTCCGTTCCTGCATGCCGTCTGTCCGTCTGTCTGTCTGTCTGTCTGTCTGTCTGTCTGTCTGTCCCTTCAACTAGATAGAAGGGCATCTGAGCAGGAAGAGGTAACAACAGATTTCTTTTTTTAATATATATAGGGGGGGGGGGGGGGGGGGGGGGTGAACAGGAAACAAGATAGAGAGATAGAGAGAGAGAGAGAGAGAGAGACGCAGCAAAGAGCATCGGGAGCGGGATTCGAACCCTGCTGCGCCGCACTGTCAAGGGCGCATTAGAGCCTATAGGTAGGTGGTGTGTGTCCGTCCGGACTGCTAGGCCGCCCGCCACCATTATGGGATGTTTCCGAGTGGACCTGATCACTGCTGCATTATGGGATGTTTCTGGACTGTTGTCTGAAAGGAAGAAACTCTGAACAGGAAACAAGATAGAGAGATAGAGAGAGAGAGAGAGAGAGAGAGAGACGCAGCAAAGAGCATCGGGAGCGGGATTCGAACCCTGCTGCGCCGCACTGTCAAGGGCGCATTAGAGCCTATAGGTAGGTGGTGTGTGTCCGTCCGGACTGCTAGGCCGCCCGCCACCATTATGGGATGTTTCCGAGTGGACCTGATCACTGCTGCATTATGGGATGTTTCTGGACTGTTGTCTGAAAGGAAGAAACTAAATGTTACAACAACAGAAACACATTATAGTCACATTATATTACCATCTCCCTCTCTCTCTCTCTCTCTCTCTCTCTCTCTCTCTCTCTCTCTCTCTCTCTCTCTCTCTCTCCATAAACACTCGACCACAGCCCCAAGCACACATGCAGGGTGGGGGGAGGGGAGTCACAGTACGAGAGGTAAACAAAACGTGAAAGGAAACAGAGTGGCATGTCTCTTTATGTCTGTCTACACTCAACCTTGTTATATGCAGGCATGCACACACGCAGGCACGCACGCACCCACACACTCTTTCTCTCTCTCTCCCCCACACACGCACACACATTTTACTGTGTTAATGTCTCTATGGCTGCACATCCACATCATATATAATATATGATATTTAATATATTATGATGATATATAAAATATGATGTATGTATGTATAATACATTAAGAACATGACAGAATGTATTGTATTGTCTTTCTTTTTTTTTTGTTACAGCCATCAAACACACTGGAACAAACTGGATCTAGAATCTGGAATCATTCTCCGCAGGGTTTGACACTAAGGTCTCAGAGGCACTTGCCCGTCGGGCAAGTACAGGTCATGTTCTACTTGCCCTCGGGTCATGGCCACTTGCCCCCCCCCCCCCCCTCACCTCCCTCCCACCGCAAAAAAAGAAAAGAAAAAAAAAGTTTTATTTCCATAGACCTGATTACTAGTTTTTCTCTTATAAACAAAACATGGCAACGGTGGGCAAACGGTTGTAGTCGGTCGAAGATGTGATTCTCTTAGCACACAAACGCTTGCAAGCTCGCTGCACACTCATGCTGCTCAGTAACGTGTGGATATGTTTCGCTGCAGGGAGGAAACTTTGGGAAAGCAGTGTTGACCAGGACGCTGAGGACGTTTGTTCTGACTCTTTGAAAACAAAGACACACACACGCGCTACTCTACCTAGCGCTACTCCTGCGCCTGTTTTGGGGATTGAGAGAACTCATAGCTAAAATAGTTTCTCCATAGCAGTCACTTCATGTTCGCACAATGAGGCATGTCGCATTTACGGGTTGCATCGCGCGATTTCTAATTAGTTGCAGCTGAGCACTCATCGTGTCCCATGCACGTCTTTTTTTAGCATAATGTGAGCTTAGAATATTGGTTTTCAAGGGAGCTCATGTCGCAGCAAACTATCCCACTGCACAACATTCATTCAGTGTGTGTGTGTGTGTGTGGAGGGATGGACTGGGGGAGAGAGAGCGAGCGAGCGAGAGAGAGAGGCGGAACACAAGTCTAATATAGCCCCGTTCAGTGTTCAAGTAGGCTAACAAAACATATCTTATATTATGTTACTCAAAATGGGCACTTGCCCGGTCGGGCAACCTGGTAGCAAACTTCCCCTGCCCGACCATATTATTTACCTGCCCCAGGCAGTCGGGCAGGCGTTAGTGTCAACCCCTGCTCTGTTTAAAACCATATGAACACTGAGTATATTCTCTATTCAGCCAAAAATATCAGATCTACAAGCTTGACAATGTGCGGCGCCGGCAACCCATCCTGTGAAAACAGAACGAAACAACCGTTTGTGGATCTTCTCTGGGTTTCTCCCCCCGGAGTATTAATGTGTCTGCTGTTTTGTTGCGAAACCTCCACCGGCTGTCAGTCTGTCCGTCACGTCACACTTTTGCCCAACTCTTATCTCTGCCACCGTTGGCCCTGTCGATGCCAAACTTTGCACACACACTCCTTGGATGGCAACTCACAACCTCCACCCCTGATTTCTCACATGGCCCTCCTCTAGTGCCACCATCAGGCCTGATTTTTGCAAAACACATTTTTGAACACTGCTCCTACAGATTTTCTGTAGGAGCAAAGCGGTACACAGTATGTCTAGAGTCATGTCATCAACATGCATCTGTCCCAATTAGCGCCACCATCAGGCAGATTTTTGCAAAACACATTTTTGGACACTGCTCCTAGCCTCCTACAGATCTTGGCCGAAAATCACATAAGCGGTATACAGTATCTCTAAAGTCATGTCATCAACATGGATCTGTCCCATTTCCCATATTCCCTCCTGATTCGCTATGATTGCCTTCTAAAGCTTTCTAAGACGTGACGGTCGCTTATCTCCCGATTAGGGAGTTACTGTTTTTTTTTTTTTTTTTAGATTCATGTACAGTTTGTGCTTTTGTTGTTTTTCAATCATTTAAATGCTTCATGCTGTATTTTTATTTATGTTGTACGCAAAGCATTGTGTGAGTTCTCTCTGTTGGAGGACCCTAACCCTACTTTCTTTTTGTTTCTCTCCTTTTTACAGCTGTACAGTATCACTCACATTATCAAAAATTAAGTCCTAAATGTTGTAAAGCAAGGGTCTTCAACAGGGGGTTCGGGGCCCCTAGGGGGCCCTCAGAGTGACTACAGGGGGTCCTCCAAATCTTTGCGTGATAGAACATTTTTTCTCCTTTTTTATATTAACCACTTAAATCCTAGCGTCCATATCCTGAGAACTTTAGGCAAAAATAGCCGATCTACAAGCTCACAACGCCTCACGCTGCGAGGCGTTGTGAGCTTGTAGATCGGCTATTTTCGGCAAAGACATTTGGCGTAGAGGGGGAAAAAAGCAGACTAAGTACAGAGTGAAATGTCAAGTTAAGTGTTGACACTTCAAGTGGTTAAATACGTATCTGAAAACACAAATTGACATGAATCCAAAATACACTGACGATGACTGACGATTGTGCTGTCAAACAATGAAACTGAAATGGAATCTATGAAGAGGTTGTGGGGGTCCCTGCTTCATCTTTCTCTCAACTAATGGGACCTTGGCCTGAAAACGTTGAAGACCCCTGTTGTAAAGTAACATTATTATTGCGACCGTCAGGGAGCAGTTTACTATGAAAACCTCCACCGTCCGTCCGTCCGTCCGTCCGTCCGTCCGTCCGTCACACCTTTGTGACCATCAACAAACGTCACACCTTTGTTGATGTTTAAATCGAAGAGTCTTGGTCAAATACTTCTGTTGGTTTCTGCACTGATCATTTATACAATTCAGCTGTGTTTGCTCGTGTCATCATGATGAGGTCATAAATCAGCCATGCCCAAATATAGATTTTACGGGTTTACATGCTTACTCAGTTATTCGTTATGTGAAAGTCCTATGACGTCTATGATATCTGACATCATCATACATACATTCCCTTTTATGCCCATACATGGAGATCCCCTCTGTAGAACCAGCCACTGACATCACTGTAATGTCAGGGGAACCAAATCCCTTTTATGCCCATATATGGAGATATGGAGATCCCCGTGTTGCCAGGGTAACCAAATCCATTTTATGCCCATATATGGAGATCCCTGTGATGCCAGGGGAACCAAATCCCTTTTACGCCCATATATGGAGATCCCTTATGTCATCAATATTAAGCCCATATCTGTGAATATCTTTGGGTACCAGATGTCTCCATATATGGTTAAATGGTCCGATATACATCACTGGCCAGAAGACCAAGAAATGGTGCAACCTCGCCCTTTGCTTTTCTCCCTATAGGCATCTTACTGGTAGGTAGTTTAATGAGGAATGCAGTATGGTGGTAGGTAGGTAGTTATGGCCTTTGATGTAAGATTTTCACTTTCTAGGATAACTATATTTGCTATTCCCAGATGATGCCCTTTTAGGGTACCCCTCATGCCCATATATGGAGATCCCCAGGCTTTACTAATTAACATAAGTTTTATGCCCATATATGGAGATCAGTGTCCCAATGTCATCAGATATATGGGCATAAATGGACACAGGCAAACTAGATGGGCTGTATGGATATCCAGATGTGTGATGTAAGTGTTTTATTCCAAATGTGGCACCCCACAGACATATTTCCAGAAACAAAATCCCTTTCATGCCCATATATGGAGATTTCTGATGTCATCAATCCCAGGCCCTGTAAAAAACATGGTTGCTATGGTATGAGCAACTTATGTCTCCATATATGGAGATTCAACTTCAATGAGTAACCATGGCAAACTGTCAACTGCCCGTATGTCTTGATAATTGGTAAAACAAACTTTTGGCCTATTTGTGGAGATAAGCGACCAACGGTCGCTTATCTCCCGATTAGGGAGTCTTACTGGTATTATAATTGCGACCGTAAGGTCGCAGTTTAGTATGAAAACCTCCGCCGTCTGTCCGTCCGTCCGTCCGTCCGTCACACACGTCACACCTTTGCCCTGCTCAATGTATACGTGTAACGCCTGATACTGAGGTGATGTGTCACTGTGACATCACAGATACTGAGGTGATGTGTCACTGTGACATCACAGGTGAGATCGCAGTGATGTCAGATACTCAGAGCAGGGATCTCCATATTTAGGCATAAACAGGTGACATCACAGTGATGTCAGATACTCAGAGCAGGTATCTCCATATATGGGCATAAAATGGATTCTGTTAGGGATCTCCATACTGTATATGGGCATAAAAGGGATTAGTGATGTCAGATACTCAGAGCAGGGATCTCCATATATGGGCATAAAAGGGATTAGTGATGTCAGATACTCAGAGCAGGGATCTCCATATATGGGCATAAAAGGGATTCAGATGGAGATTCAACTTCAATGAGTAACAATGGCAAACTGTCAACTGCCCGTATGTCTTGATAATTGGTAAAACAAACTTTTGGCCTATTTGTGGCTTATCATCACATCCAACCATCTTAAGATACTCAGCTAGTGGGGAATGCTCTCTTCCCTGGTGAGAATTGCCCCTTTATATAGGGCTTGTTTGTGTATTGTATGACATCACGCCACATCATCAGCTGTGGACTCTGTGATGTCATCGTATCTCCATATATGGCCATCTCCGTATATGGAGATATAAGTCGTCCATGCCCAGGTATGGGCTGGTGAGGTCAGACTTTGTGTGATGGGTAGGTTATCTCCATATATGGAGATTCAACATTCCAGGTGTAACTATGGCTGCCCGTATGACGTGAGAGGTGGAGGCTGTGATATTTGTGGAGATAAGCGACCAACGGTCGCTTATCTCCCGATTAGGGAGTCTTACTGGTGATACTATAATTCCTGTAGATGAAGCTGGTGAACTTGAACCGATTATTATTTCAATAGTTTGTTGACTAGGTTGTTGGTTTACCTGTGATCCTATTTTACTGAGACTACACTGTCACTACACATTTACCATTTACTGTCTCTCTGCATTCTATGATCCTATGGTTTACTGAGACACTACACTGTCTCTCTGCATTCTATGATCCTATAGTTTACTGAGACACTGCACTAGGTGCAGGCACTATTGTGACCTGGTGCGGCTTAGCATTAATCAAATTACCATTACCAGACAACGCCCCTTTGAGGAAATCGAGGAAATTTAAATACTCAGTACCATGTAAAATTAGGTTCCCCACAAACAAGATCAAACAAGGTTTGAGACTTTAGAAGTTTCCCCCGAACAACAAGAGGGTTTTATTTAACTTTCAGGCAACATACTTTAATAGCATCAGTAGTTAAAAGTAACAATATATGCAATAATCAATAATAAGAGCTTCAGTGTAATACATTCGATATCAAGCAACAATATAATCAAATAAACAATAATAATAATACGTTTCAACCATGGGCCAGAGTAGACAGCAGAACTGCTAAAACAGGGGGAGGCTAAGCTAAGGTAGCTGAGGTAATAAGACACCAACACTTGCCCAAAGAAATCACACTAAGCAGTATAAAACAAAAGCACACAGCATGCAAGGAAAACAGGCGACTGTTGGGTGGTCTTTAAGGAACAGCAAAGGTGACGCCACGGACGACGTGCCAGGTTGTCCTCCGCCGTCCCCTCTGAAGAGACAGGAGATTTGTCCTCCCCCCACCAACTCGTCATCGTCCTGAGACCCCTGCCGCAGCCGCAGCCGCACAGCGCGTGCAGGCCAGCAGCAAGCCACCAGCCAGCTCCAATCAGGGTTTCCTGGTGTCCCAGGATGGAGAGAAGCGTCTGGAGCGACTGAAGGAGCACCTGGAGAGAGCCGGAGGAGGAAGACAGGTCCTTCCTCAGTCCCTGCCTCAAGGTGGCAACCTTCAGAACTCACTGTCAGAACCGACAGAAGCAGATGGAGGCTACCATCGGTGCCTTGAAAGGTCTGCAGGAACAGTATGAGAAGTTCCGTGATTGGCTTCAAACCAGAGAGAAACAGCCATCTGAACCAAAACAAGTCGGCCAACTTGTCAAAGATCTTCACAATGAAAGTGGGAGAGCCGAGGCCCTGCGTGAGCTCCTGGTGTCGGTGTGGAAGCAGGGAGTGAGAGCCGACAGTCTGCTGAAGGACGGAGACAACCTCCTGCAGCACTACCGTAACCTGCTGGCGCGGCTGGAGAGGCAGGCGGAGGCCCAGAGCACCCTGCAGGGGGAGTGTGACAGGTTCCTCACTGTGGCAATTTACCATGCCACTAACATACTTTTAACAGACTAAAGTATGTTTCCAATGTTTCCCCACATGTTTTAACGGACAGTCGGACACTATTTGAATTTGAGAAGTTTTGGTTGCACTGTGTTTAATTGTTACCAATAATGATATGTGTTTGTTTGTACTGATATATTGATTGATTGATAATGACTCCATTGTAGGGAGCCTGTTAAGCACACCTGTGCTCAATCAGAATGTGTGTTGAACCATGATCAACTGTGGGTTAATGTGAGTTTATAAGTATATTTATTATTTGTATTGTCATGGAATTGACATGGAAAAAACATATTGTCTCTGTACATGGAAAACTTGTATACTGGTTCATAGGTAAATGGTGGATTCCATTTAAGATTGGTATGGTCCGGGGGAGGCCTAGCTTATTTAAGGGGACCTGCCACCTGTGCTAGTCAGTCGATGTAGGGCTGTGAGCAGTACAGACCAATGCCAATCTGGCCAGGCTTGTTGTATATAGTTTTGTGTTTCTGCTGCATTTTTCGTGAACACCATTTCTGTGGACTTGGAAGGTGAATAAAACACTTGGGTTTTGTTTCAACAAAGGACTCTGCCTGTCTTGCTATTTTTTAATATTTAGCCAGTTTGTTAGTGTTTGGGTATCAAATCAAGTGCCTTTTGGCCTTACACTACCCTCACTCAAGAGCAGAGTGTGACACTCACCCAGGCACAGAGCAAACGGTGGAGAAGACTCCACAAGGCTGAGAGACAGGCCGTCCTACACCGAGTATTGCAGGATGGCACTCTTGGGAGCGGATACCAGGGTCATAGTAAACTCAGGTGGATAACGGACAATATTACGAGAGCATGCTTGCAAGATTTTTGAGCTGCAGACTAACCCTGTGGCATTCTGCTGTGGATCGGGCTTTCTCCACTTTGTGAGAGAGGCTGTCTCTAAAAACACACAAAGCAGCTCAACAAAACCAGGTGGAAGAAATTGCATTGGAGCTGTATAAAGATATCCTGTACCAGCCTTATGACAGTTCCGCGATGTTGGTTGGGCAGAAAACATTAATTACATTCGGTCAAGCCAATGACAAGAACATGGATGAGAAGAAAATATTCGCTGCTCACGGGGAGGTCACACATGCCGAACTTCAACAAGAGTACAATAACCGTGGAGGATCTGATATGGATAACATGGAACGCTACACAGAGAATGTGCACAAACAGGTGAATATCAGTGATTTATGTTCAGAAAAGGAAAAGTGTGGGTATGTGGCAGAATCACAGAAGTCTGCAGCGGAGTGAGGAAACTGTCTCCGGTGGACCCGTGATAACGGAGGGCGTGTTTGAGCCATGCGACTCCTTACGCCAACTTTCAAACCGAAATTCCAGTAGCAGTCTGCCCTCTAAAGGCATACAGTCAATTGAATGCAGTTGTCACAGCCCTTATTATGTATCACCAGCCATGGAGGAGTATTTCTTCGGGATCCCGGAAGGAAGCATCGTGGAGGTGCAGGCACTTGTAAAAGATGACATACTGCTTATTACAAAGGTTTTTGTCATTGAGGCCGCTCCCATTGAAAGGGCCGCTCCCATTGCAACCACGGCAGACCAGATGCGTCTACCAAAGATGAAAGAAGAATTACCCAACATCAGGATTACCCTCACCAAGATATTCATTCAATACCTCAAAGAAGAAGGGTTCATCCATGTCGCGACCCTAAGAAATAACAATGCAGAGCCGTACGCTGCCAAGCAGCCGTCTGAACTCTTTCTGCAGTCCTGCATCAACACCTGCAGCAGAGTCTTCTGCGTGGAGAAAGAGGTTCCAGTGGTTGTGATGCGTGATTCTTCCTCCAGCTGCGGTAGCTTCGCTACGGTAGAATGATGAGTCAATTCTGATGCACAAGACCCTATTCTTTTGGAAATGGCCAAATCCATCCAAATACGATGTTGAAATAAGTATGCCGGGCAGTCAGACACATCTGATTCCCAATCCTGGTGAGGTCCTGAGCGACCAAGAAATAGCGGAGATCTCAAAACATGTCATGCAACAGTTTCAGACTGACTTCTACGGGGTGTGGAACTACCCCATTACCTACCCTACGCCTACAAACACAGCCAGTACTAAGGAACATTCACACAGATTCGACCTGTTCTTGATGAATTAATGCATCTTTTCAGGGCGTCGGAAGTGGAACGTGCACTCGGCCCTGAAAATAATTGTCAACAATTTGGGGTTTACCATTTTCTCTTCTCTCAATTCATCAAAGATGATTGCTGAAAAATACGTTGACACCTTCTTCTACGACCCTTTTGTCCCCCGTTATGCTGGTGGTAAATTTGACCTGGACTTAAACTGTGCCAGTTGTTCTCCCGGTTGTTCAATCAAGTGGAGGATTTCAGCCTACCCATGGTCAAGCCGCAAATACGTGAGCAGAGCTCCAAAACCACCAAGACGACTCAGGCAGGCGCCAGGTGGACTAAGGTTGACGACAAGTGGATTAGGGTGGCCAAAGAGCCAGTGCGTCCACTCCCATCCAGCACACATGCCACAGCAGCGCCGAACACTCCCCAGCACCTCAGTCCACCGCCAACACTGCCTCTCCTCAGCAGAAGATCAGTCTGGATCAGCTGAACAAGGAGCTCACCTCTCTGAGCCTCTCTGAGACCTCTGCTCAGACCTCCAATGTTCCTGCAGCACCAAGACCAGCGACCACATTGTCATCTGCTGGATTGGACAATGAGCGAGCGAGTTTGAGTGATGCCCAACTGAAAAGCCAAACTCAAGTTGCCACTAACAGCGGAGAAGCGGCACCCAGGACAGCTGAAGTTAGCCACACCCGCTGTGTTGTGTGGTAAAAAGGGGAGGGGATGATATTATGATGTCATTATCAGTGTATTTCAGTTGGGCCTTTTGACTTTCAGGAAGTAACCAAAAATACAAGGGAAGACATATTTGCATTTTAAAACCATACTTGGGGATCTATTAGAGTAATGTTAACTCCATAGACACATAGAACAGAAAATACAAAACTATGGAACCACCTCTTTAAAGCTCTAAATTCAGATGGTAATCATTGTTATAGTGTTTGTTCAGGTTTTCAGGTGCATCAGCTTCATTAGCTTTTTATTCGTTTTTCAGCTTGATTGTGCTCCAGTCCAGATTTGTGTTTAAAAATTGTCATCCCTTTCTAAGTGTGGATTGATATGGAGAGAGTTCTAATATGGTATTTAGTTTTGTTTTGGTTTTGAAAGAAGCAAATAAATATCTCATGTGATTTGATGATTCCTGTATTAAATTTTGACTTTATGCATATTTTTGACTAGTATTGGCATCAAAATATACTTAAAGTATGAAAGTAAAAGCACTCCTTACGCAGAATGTCCAATGTCTCAATTTTCAGAAAGTGCAGCAATATTTGAAACTAGCAGATCTACAGTCGCCTTACGGCACTGTGTGAGCTTGCAGATTGCCTATTTTGAAATTGCTGAAGTATATTATGGGTTTTAAGTGGTTAATGCACATTTTGTAACAACATCAAAAGTATTGAAAATCAGAATTACTCCAGTAAAGAAAAAAGAGATTTGAAAAAAGGGGGAGAAAATCTAAATGTACTCAAACTACAGTACATGAAATTAGTTACTTTCCACCACTGATGTAAATAGTCATTCATATGGACACAATTCCAATAGGGACGAGCTCATCCTACAGCCTCTCTCTCTTACACTTCAGTCCTAGTCTGAAGACGTTATGCAAACTAGCTGTTATTCAGTATGGCCTGGAGCAGTCAGGACTCCCGCACGTCAAGTAGGAACTTGCAGCCATGACAACAGAAACAGGATAACAGGACTTTTCACACTTTGTGGGGTCCATTTTTTGCCAGAGGAATGTTTTTCGTGCAAAACAAATGCTTGCAATGGATTCAGAATCATGAAAACCCCCTAGTTAGACCCCTCACATGCTACTTAAAGAAGATTTTTTGGGGAGTCTTTTTTTCCTATATAGTAAGTGAAGGGACCCAAACTTGAACCAACTGAATTTACCTTGATCCACTAAGAATATCTTGGTAGATTTTTAACATGTGTTTTGGATGACTCTAAGGATCATAAAAAACCTTGAACCATTACTATTGCAATTTCTTTTGGGTCAAACCTCAGATTGACTGGGCTATTATGTATCACCAGCCATGGAGGAGTATTTCTTCGGGATCCCGGAAGGAAGCATCGTGGAGGTGCAGGCACTTGTAAAAGATGACATACTGCTTGTTACAAAGGTTTTTGTCATTGAGGCCGCTCCCATTGAAAGGGCCGCTCCCATTGCAACCACAGACCATATGCATCTACCAAAGATGAAAGAAGAATTACCCAACATCAGGATTACCCTCACCAAGATATTCATTCTGTACAAAAGATTCATATTGGACAGCAACCCCTCCCCCTGGCCCATCATGATCAGCTTCACCACACCTGCTCCCACTCACACTCATTACCTGCTGGCTATATAAACTGCCTGGGTGCCTCACTCCAGTTCAGCAGCAGTAGAGACAACACCTGAGTCCTGGCCTGAGCCTGCACCATACCCTGCTATGCGTTTCATGAAGTGAGTTGAATGCTTTGTTCTTATGTTCTTTTATTGATATTGTAGTGTTTAAATGCCCTTTATCCTAGTGTGCTAATGTTTGTATGAAGATGGATTGAATTGTTATATTGATTTCAGTACAGTATGTAGGCTATTTATGAGTTGAAGTGAACATTGCATATTATGTTGCTCCTTTTTGAGTGTAATCCTTATCCTATGACTTGATAATATGAAGAGAATATTTACCTTGTATGTATTGCTGAAATGTTGTCACTATGTTGCATTATTTAATGTTTCTGTATTTCTGTCTTATTTAGAATAAAACCATAACATAACAATGGAATTCCCCGACTATCCTTGATATCCACACCGATGTAGCCATGGTGAAGCTAGCCAGCCCTACAACCTAGCTCAATCTTTCTTTCACATTCAATACCTCAAAGAAGAAGGGTTCATCCATGTCGCGACCCTAAGAAATAACACTGCAGAGCCGTACACTGCCGAGCAGCCACATGAACTCTTTCTGCAGTCCTGCATCAACACCTGCAGCAGAGTCTTCTGCGTGGAGAAAGAGGTTCCAGTGGTTGTGATGCGTGATTCTTCCTCCAGCTACGGTAGCTTCTCATGGTATTTGAACCTTGAGATGATATTTACAGAAGGAGATAAAACACCTCACTTGACACCCGTCAGTTCATATTGGGAAACGATCTGCAAGATCTACGAGATCATGGTGGCCGCCTTCAAGAGAACGATGAGTCAATTCAGATGCACGAAACCCTACTCTTTTGGAAATGGCCAAATCTGGCTGGAATACGATGTTGAAATAAGTATGCTGGGCAGTCAGACACATCTGATTCCCAATCCTGGTGAGGTCCTGAGCGACCAAGCAATAGCGGAGATCTCAAAACATGTCATGCAACAGTTTCAGACTGACTTCTACGGGGTGTGGAACTACCCCATTACCTACCCTACGCCTACAAACACGGTCCGTACTAAGGAACATATACACAGATTCGACCTGTTCTTGATGAATGAATGCATCTTTTCGGGGCGTCGGAAGTGGAACGTGCACTCGGCCCTGAAAATAATTGACAAACATTTGGGTTAACCATTTTCTCTTCTCTCAATTCATCGAAGATGATTGGAGAAAAATACGAACCACCAGAACAACCAGATGATCAGTCTGTGACAAATTCTGATTCTGAAGGTATGCTATCATACTCTTATGGTTGGATATTATTTTTGTACTATTCTGCACAGTTGTTGTGATTGAGGCTTTGTTTTCTTATATGCAGACGAACATCCAGAACAGAGACATGCAGAAGAACATCCAGAACAGACAGCCTCCACTTTTGTTAAAACATGAGCGTGTTGCAACACTATTTGTGCACTTAATTGCATCATGCATGCCCTAACATATGTATGGTCTGGTTCATCGCAGGTATCCAAATTCGACGTGGAGGACCTTGTCGTTGATGTGGCCTTCTGGTTTAAAGGTAGCACCAACAGGAAAGGATACTTGACAGGTAAACTTTTAAGAATACCTATTTATTGAAACAGAAGGCATTTGAATGCAAAACAATTATAATAAATGTGAAATCAATGGTCTGTCACAGAATTTTGTGAGCTCCACGAGGCAGAGTATATGGAGCTCCTCCAGCATGTCTCTATTCGGTGGTTGAGCCTTGACACCTGCGTGGCCCGCATTCTCAGGCTATATGAACCTCTAGCCAGCTACTTCAAATCTGGAGGTATGTCCTTGTGTATATATATCATCATGCAGCTACCAATAGATGCCACAGTAACTGTATACTTGTGATACGGACAGTCTTGTTTGCTTTCACTCAGGTGAGAAACAGCTACGGTTCAGGAGACTGAAGGAGGCATTCTGTGACCCCATGACGGAGGTGTATCTGCTCTTCTACCAGGCCACCATACCAGTGTTCACCTCTTTCAACCTCCTCCTCCAGAGAGAGCAGTCGTGCATTTTCTTATTACATGATGAGGTATGAAGTGAGTGGTGGGGATATGTTTCTGCTGTTCATATAAAATAGGAGTAACCTTCTTGACAGATAATGATTTTCTGAATTGCTGTTTTGTAGATGGCCAACTTCATCCGCAAGCTGTGTTCAAGGTTCATGGTGCCTGCAGCACTCCAGAGCCACCGAGGGCCTCTGGACATTGCCTTTAATGAAAAGGCAAATCATTTGCCAGGTCAGTGTTTAATGTTCTAATTCTTCAATATTATTTCCTATGTGGGATTTAGACTATAGTAATCTATGACACGTTCCTGAGCATATGATTGAGGCTATATTTCTGTTAACCTGATCTCAACAGGAAAAAAGTTGAATGTTGGGTTCACCACCAGGGCCAAGCTCAACAAACTGCTCTATCAGGGAGACATCACCCCGTACCAGATGGACAAATTCCACAAAGCTGCCATCGCGTTTCTCATCGAAGCAGTCACCTATGCAATAAAAAAAAAAAAAACACCCCTACAAGAGCCACTTCTGAAGCGCGCCAAATTCGTAGATGTCCGGCAGAGGTTGGACTGTGCTGTGGAAGATGCTCTTTACTTTGTTGAGAGGTTAATATTTTCCTGACATTTCTGCTTGTTGGCTGAAACACTACCCTATATTCTATACTGACACTTTAACACTAGGAAAGTAGTCCCTCCTACTTTTATATAGGAAGATCACACCCACTGAAGTGAGCTGTGCTTTAGCGGCCAATGTGACCCTGGCTGCTTGTGTAGTTCACATCTTAAAAACATGTAACTAATTCTGCTGTCTTCATTAGGTATCCGCACCTGCTTCCCTACCATGGGCCACAGGAGCATGACCAGCTGGCCAACGAGTTTCTTGACTATCAGACCATGGAGGCCCCAAAGGATCCAATGAAGATGGGCATGGGCAGCTTCTGGGCTGACATGGCAACCAAGAAACACAAATTAAGTATTATTCCTGCCATTATGTTCACAATTACTTGATTAAAGCCATATGATGACACATTAAAATCTTAGCATTAATTGAGCATTTTTCAAAGGTGACAGGGGTTAGCCTGTTGACACCTTCTTCTACGACCACTTTGTCCCCCGTCATGCTGGTGGTAAATTTTACCTGGACTCACAGTGCCAGTTGTTCTCCCGGTTGTTCAGTCAAGTGGAGGATTTCAGTCTACCCATGGTCAATCCGCAAATACGTGAGCAGAGCTCCAAAACCACCAAGACGATTCAGACAGGCGCCAGGTGGACTAAGGTTGACAAGTGGATTAGGGTGGCCAAAGAGCCAGTGCGTCCACTCCCATCCAGGTCCTGGGCCTTCACATACCAACTGGAGAGAGATGCCACACGGCAGAGGCCATACTGAGCTCCCAGCCAGAGGGAGACTGCATCGTGAACAACCTGAGGAGGCGAGGCCAGAGTCTGTGTGACCAGCAGCACGTGGAGGAGAGCGGGAGGCAGCAGGTCCAGCAGACGGTCCAGGACACAGAGGAGCTGTGGAGGGTGGTCCTCCAGTCCGCCAGGGAGGCTCTGGATGACGCCCAGGCCCAGATCACCCAGGACACGGAGACCAGAGTGTCTGAGGAACTGGAAATCACCGGAACCAGCTTCTGTGCCATCAAATTGCAGGATGGCACTCTTGTAGTGGGAGCAGATACCAGGGTCATAGTAAACGCAGGTGGAAAACGGACAATATTACGAGAGCATGCTTGCAAGATTTTTTAGCTGCAAACTAACCCTGTGGCATTCTGCTGTGGATAGGGCTTTCTCCACTTTGTGAGAGAGGCTGTCTCTAAAAACACACAAAGCAGGTCAACAAAACCAGGTGGAGGAAATTGCATTGGAGTTGTACAAAGATATCCTGTACCAGCCTTCCTTATGACAGTTCCGCGATGGTGGTTGGGCCGAAAACATTAATTACATTCGGTCAAGCCAATGACAAGACATGCCGAACTTCAACAAGAGTACAATAACCGTGGAGGATCCAATATGGATAACATGGAACGCTACACCGAGAATGTGCACAAACTGGTGAATATCAGTGATTTATGTTCAGAAAAGGAAAAGTGTGGGTACGTGGCAGAATCACAGAGGTCTGCAGCGGAGTGAGGAAACTGTCTCCGGTGGACCCGTCGGTGATAACGGAAGGCGTGTTTGAGCCATGCGACTCCTTACGCCAACTTTCAAACCGAAATTCCAGTAGCAGTCTGTCCTCTAAAGGCATACAGTCAATTGGATGCAGTTGTCACAGCCCTTATGTATCACCAGCCATGGAGGAGTATTTCTTCGGGATCCCGGAAGGAAGCATCGTGGAGGTGCAGGCACTTGTAAAAGATGACATACTGCTTGTTACAAAGGTTTTTGTCATTGAGGCCGCTCCCATTGAAAGGGCCGCTCCCTTTGCAACCACATACCATATGCATCTACCAAAGATGAAAGAAGAATTACCCAACATCAGGATTACCCTCACCAAGATATTCATTCTGTACAAAAGATTCATATTGGACAGCAACCCCTCCCCCTGGCCCATCATGATCAGCTTCACCACACCTGCTCCCACTCACACTCATTACCTGCTGGCTATTTAAACTGCCTGGGTGCCTCACTCCAGTTCAGCAGCAGTAGAGACAACACCTGAGTCCTGGCCTGAGCCTGCACCATACCCTGCTATGCGTTGCATTAAGTGAGTTGAATGCCTTGTTATTATGTTCTTTTATTGATATTGTAGTGTTTAAATACCCTCTAGTGTGCTAATGTTTGTATGAAGATGGATTGAATTGTTATATTGATTTCAGTACAGTATGTAGGCTATTTATGACTTGCAGTGAACATTGCATATTATGTTGCTCCTTTGTGAGTGTAATCCTTATCCTATCTTAACTTGATACTATGAAGAGAATATTTACCTTGTATGTATTGCTGAAATGTTGTCACTATGTTGCATTATTTAATGTATCTGTATTTCTGTCTTATTTAGAATAAAACAATAACATAACAATGGAATACCCCAACTATCCTTGATATCCACATCCTTACCGATGTAGCCATGGTGAAGCTAGCCAGCCCTACAACCTAGCTCAATCTTTCTTTCACATTCAATACCTCAAAGAAGAAGGGTTCATCCATGTCGCGACCCTAAGAAATAACACTGCAGAGCCGTACACTGCCGTGCAGCCACATGAACTCTTTCTGCAGTCCTGCATCAACACCTGCAGCAGAGTCTTCTGCGTGGAGAAAGAGGTTGTGATGCGTGATTCTTCCTCCAGCTACGGTAGCTTCTCGTGGTATTTGAACCTTGAACCCTTCCCTTCATATTGGGAAACGATCTGCAAGATCTACGAGATCATGGTGGCCGTCTTCAAGAGAACGATGAGTCAATTCAGATGCACGAAACCCTATTCTTTTGGAAATGGCCAAATCTGGCTGGAATACGATGTTGAAATAAGTATGCTGGGCAGTCAGACACATCTGATTCCCAATCCTGGTGAGGTTCTGAGCGACCAAGCAATAGCGGAGATCTCAAAAAATGTAAAGCAACAGTTTCAGACTGACTTCTACGGGGTGTGGAACTACCCCATTACCTTCCCTATCCCTACAAACACGGTTCCTACTAAGGAACATACACACAGATTCGACCCGTTCTTGATGAATGAATGCATCTTTTCCAGGCGTCGGAAGTGGAACGTGCACTCGGCCCTGAAAATAATTGACAACAATTTGGGGTTTACCACTTTCTCTTGATTGCTGAAAAATACGTTGACACCTTCTTCTACAACCCTTTTGTGCCAGTTGTTCTCCCGGTTGTTCAATCAAGTGGAGGATTTCAGCCTACCCATGGTCAAGCCGCAAATACGTGAGCAGAGCTCCCAAACCACCAAGACGACTCAGACAGGCGCCAGGTGGACTAAGGTTAACGACAAGTGGATTAGGGTGGCCAAAGAACCAGTGCGTCCACTCCCATCCAGCACACATGCCACAGCGGTGCCGAACACTCCCCAGCACCTCAGTCCACCATCAACACTGCCTCTCCTCAGCAGAAGATCATTCTGGATCAGCTGAACAAGGAGCTCACCTCTCTGAGCCTCTCTGAGACCTCTGCTCAGACCTCCAATGTTCCTGCAGCACCAAGACCAGCGACCACATTGTCATCTGCTGGATTGGACAATGAGCGAGCGAGTTTGAGTGAAAAGCCAAACTCAACTTCCCACTAACAGCGGAGAAGCGGCACCCAGGACCTCCGAATTGAGCAACAGCTTGCCCTACATATCAGTGGAAGAACTTATCCAACGCTATCCGAAGGGCGCCAAGAACATCTCCTGTAACCCACCAGGTGTCAAAAGGAAGCAGTTATCGGATGGCACAAATCCAGGCTTTTTCAAAAAGATGAAGGTGTTTGTCAAAAAGATGCAGGGGATATTTGACAGGGAGCCTCAAGCTAAGCCTGGGGATGACCGCAATTTGATCATGAGGAATGGTAAAAACGTATAAAAACCTGATTAAAGGGTGTATCAAACTTCTCTCCGTTGTTCCTATAGGGATTTTTGACACATAGTTAATGAGATAATTTGCATATTTGCATAAATGAGCAGAAATAAAAAGTAGAGGTCACCTAACTTGTTTGTGTTTTGCTGGTTTTCTGCTAAATGAATGAATATTTTATCTAATTCAGGTGTAAGGATGTTTGGAATATAACCATTGAGCATGTTTATAGTGTTTAATTAGCATACAATATGCTTAAATAATGACTCAATGCAAATACATGGTCATTTTCTTTTAGTGACGTTATACTTTTTCTTTTTACAAATATTATTATTCCTTTGTATTTGATCATTGCAGAGGCTGTAAAAATCACAATAATCAGTTATGGCCATTTAACAAGATACTATGGCCATTAGCGACTAAAACTGGATTAGAAAAACCAAAGAAAGCACCAAGAGTTATTAATATACTGAAAGAGGAAAAGCAGGCTTTCGGCAGTCTTGTAGGCAAATCTACCAGTGCAAGAAACGCTCATTCATATCTTTTAACCTCTGTACCATTAGCTCTTTCTACAGAAGATAAGGACCTGAGGCAAGGATCAAAAGCAACACTCCGGAACCATTTGATCACAGAGGCTAAGGCAGATGGTGAAGCCCCCATTTGAGCAGAGTGGATTATTGATGGCATGGCTGCTGTTTCCCCAAAGAAGACATGGGGGGAATATGCAGATAGTCTACTTCGATTTTGCATGCCACCAAAGCCATTGAATGCCGCAAAACTAGTGATGGTCATGGATGGGAAAGACAGAATCAAAGCCTTGACTCAAAAGAGAAGGGGACAAGCAGGACAATCATGCCACAGGGCAAAGATTGGAATACCTTTTTAAATAGTGGTGAAAACAAGGCAGAACTAATTACATTTCTTGCTAATTACTACAAGAGTGACTCAGTCAGATCACATTTTGACATCCCACTAGTTTTTACGGAATCTGACAATGCTTTGTTGATCACATCTGAAGATGTCCTTGAGCAATGCAACCATCATGAAGCAGAAACAAGAGTTGTTTGGCATGCATAAGCAGAGACAGGGAGTCATTTCTTACTGTCCAAGCAAGATTTAGAGACACTTATACACGCTTTTGTTTCCAGTAGACTGGACTACTGTAACGGTCTGTTCACAGGACAAGCAAAGCCCTTAGAAAACTTCAACTGATTCAGAATGCTGCTGCTAGAGTCCTGACAAATACTAGAAAATATCACCATGTTACACCAGTTTTAAAATCCTTACATTGGCAACCAGTCTCCCAGAGAATTGATTTTAAGATTCTGTTACTTGTCTATAAATGTCTCTGTGGCTCTGGGCCCAGCTATCTCCTGGACATGTTGAAGCCTTATGAACCCCCTAGAGCCCCATCTGGGGCTGGCCTGCCAATTGTTCCTCTTTATATCAGACAATCCCCAACCATAGTCCAATTTAAAAACCTATTTATTTGATATTGCTTATTCTACCCTATGATTATATTATTTTCTTGTTTTAAATGTATGTATTTTATTTTTTTCTATCTGTTTTTATTCTGTAAAGCACTTTGAATTGTGTTGTTGTATGAAAGGTACTCTATAAATAAAGTTGCCTTGCCTTGCCTTGCATCATTGTCAGACAAACCTGTTGTGATTGTTGCTGCAGATACTGACATATATATTTTGCTTTTGTATGCCTTTAGCAATGTTGATCCTGCTGAGAAATGGTTCATGAAGTTAGACAAAGAGAGATACGTAGACATTGGCAATGTATGTAAAGCATATGGGAAGGAAGTATGTGATGTCTTGCCATCTTAACATACTATCACAGGATGTGACACAACCTCGTATCCCTTAAAAGTTGGAAAGGTTAAACCATTCAAGAAAATGGTGGCAGAGAACAAGTATACCCTACTGACTACAGTGGAGATTGTTCCAGTCTCAATGCAACACCTTGAGAGCATGCTGACCTTCATGCAGACAGTAATGTACCCTGGAAAAGAGGGGGAAGACCAGTGGTGAAAGTGGTTTGAAATTCTTGCCGGAACTGTCATAAATTGGCCGCGCGGCCGAAAAAAATTTGGGAGGCTCTAATCCCCCAAAACCCCTGAAATGCATAGAAAACTGCATTTTGGGAGGCCCACCTGCTGCCCTTCTATAATAAGCCTCTTCATATTGTTCATTGTTCCATACAGAAGGGTAAGCATATATAGGCCTATATTATTATTATATTTATTATATTATTATATATATTATTATTAATATTATTATAACCAGTTATCTAAAGTAACTAAGTAGACCTACATTTACTAAAGTACTGTATTTAAGTACAGGTTTTAAGTATAGCCTAGCCTACTTTACTGGAGTATTTCCAATACTTTTAATTCTACTCCACTACATCTCCCATTTCCAGATGCAGAATTGAATAATTTTGGTCTATTCTGCATTTATTGCCGCATGCAGGCACAGACACGAGTCCTCCTAGAGATGGGATTTATGGCTCTTTGAAGTGAGCCGGATCTCTGGGATCCGTTCCTTTCAAAGAGCCGTTCAAAAGACGTAGGCCTACATTTTGAAACTTCTACTACTCAAGTACATTAACATTCCAAACTTCTACTTGATTGCAGTATTGATATTTCTAAAGAAATTGAGTAATTTTCCCACCACTGTTCATTAGAAAGAGCCGTTCAAAAGACTCGATTCGTTCGCGAACGTCCCACCCACTCGCTCCGTGTCAAACAAACACTGAAACGCAAACAGATTGGATCACACTGACCTACACAAACCCACGGGAATAATTTAGAAGCACTTTATCAGAAAATATAACTAGTACACTTGTGTACTGTATGTTAATCTGACTTTAGTATAGGCTATTGTTTTCTTCCTGGACGTGCGTTTGTGGCTGGCTATTTAACATGGGATTTTGACAGCTGGCTTCTCCTCTTCTTAACGGAACGCCGTTCCGGCTCCGAATGTTTTAACGGAACGGGGGTTCCGGCCGTTCCGGCTCACTTTCACCACTGGGGAAGACTATGTTGAAACACGAATCCGAATGTATGAGCAACAGAGGGTAAAATCTAGTTTGGGTCTTCTTCCTGACAAAAGTAGCTCACTAGAACATCTGAAGAGATCTAACTTACAAGCAAACATTTGGAAACAGTGTCTTCAGAAAGATATTGATTATCCCACACCAGAGAACAATGGCTGGCAACAGACAGATGACGGTCTTGTACCAGTGTGGTTCACCTGTCCACAGTTTTTCAGAATCAATTATCTTCTTTCAAAAAGGCTTTATCCTAAGTGTTTCGTTTGCAATCTGAAATATTCTTATTTATATTCCTATAGAGAATGGACCCAGCAGAGCGTGAGGAGGATCCTTCCGTCGCTCCGGCTCAGGAAGAATTTACTCTTGTAATAAGAGGTCGAAGACTATATCAAATACATTTGGCAATCCAGAGCTGTTTTGTTGAAGTGCAAAGGAGGGCATTCAGTGCAGGAGCAAGAGGTCAAGGAGAAAGAGAACAAGGGGGAGATGGAGGACACAGAGGGAGAGAAGGACAAGGAGGAGATCGAGGAAGAGGAGTTGGAGAGCGAGGAAGAGGTGGAGGAAGAGGACATCGAGGAAGAGGCGATGGAGAAAGAGGTGAAGAAAGAGGAGATGGAGGAAGAGGAGATGAAGCAGTTGAAGATGGCGGAAGAGGCAGAGGAGAAGACCAAGGACTTGGGGTGGTGTGGCGGCCGTGGCTGTAAAAAGGGGGAGGGATAGCACATCAGATAAGCTTCCTTATCCTTAATAATTTTCATCTCAATTAAAGTCATGAATTCCTCAATAACTTAAGTCTTCATATCATTCACTTTTGCCTCTCCATCTTTGTCCAGTTCTGTTTTTTTACATTTGACAGGTCTAGTAAGTGAAACATAGCAGCTGTGATGATAGTACACGTCTACAGCAAATATATCAAAAGACTGTCCACTCAGGAGATCAAGTCTCTTTGCTGCCCCTTCAAACTTGTCTCCGGGTACATTGTGTGAATGTAACTGGTCAATTATTTTCTTGAATGCCCTGTCTTCACTATAATGGCCAAGGCCACCATCAGCATGAGCTTTGTTTCTCTATTGTGTCTTTAATTGTTCTGTTGTTACAAATGAAGCAGATGGAATTTGTCTTATTGACAACTCGATCAGAGATTCTCTTTTTATGTTGTGTATCTTCATATACTTCTTTGGGTATATCCACATCAGCTACATCCACATCTTCCTTAATGCCATACTCTTTTTGTTTCCTCTCTAAATATGTTCTAAACATTAACCTACTAGTGGAATGTGCCGTGGAATGTGTTGTGTTCATGCTTGTGATTCTTTCTTGCACACAAGTAAATGATTTATATGGCTCATCACCATCAGGTACTGGCACCTTGGCCCACAGAGCTGCCTTTTCTTTTATTGTGCTTAAGCCAGATGTACCAATGGTCTGTCTCTTTTCTTTATCATGAATGTATTTTGTACAAAGCAAACACCTGGGGCCTTCTGTAGAATGAGGCGCTAGAAAAGGTTGAGCTGCCATTGCCAAGAGGTTTTGTGTCAGCTAGGAATTGAGCTGTTTTTTTCTCACTGTCAGGCAGTGTCCAAAGTACTAAGGTGCAGAAAGGCACTTAAACAGACAAGGAGCAGGCAAAATCATAAACAGTGGTTAGGCAAAGATCAAAATCCAAAAAACACTTTCAGTGAGGCAGAGGTACAGGCAAGGGCTTAGCAAAAATCGTTGTCGTCTAAGAAACAAAGAGGAGGACGGTAATTTTGATATATATATATATATATAAAGCTTGAAAAATGCTGGAGAGCTTGGTGAACACACAAGACAATCTGGCACTGCCTAGAGTGAGACTGCTGCTTAAATAGGGCTGGCTTGATTGCAGAGGCGATTGAATGCAGCTGGTCACTCAAGCAGGGAGCCTGTGTGACCACTTCAGGAATACTTTAAAATGATCCAGTTTGCACAATTGATCAGCATAAATGTACATATACATTTGATACAATGTGAATAGTTTTTTGGTTAAGGAAATTACTGTCTACCTAGTGCCAAATTATTCATACATTTAAATGCATAATTACTAGGGCTGGGGATCGATTAAAATATTTAATCGAATTAATTGCACGATTGTCCATAATTAATCACGATTAATCGCAAATTAATCGCATATTTTTTATCTGTTCTAAAACTACCATAAACAGATATATAATACTCATATCAACATGGGAGGTAGACAAATACCTAGTTTATTCAAATTCTATATGAGAAATAGGCTTACTGTCCAGAATATTCGAGAAAATGTTTCCATTAGGACAGATTTAAATTAACTTTTATATATTTAATCACTTTAACCACATCATCCCTATTCTGGGGGGAACATTCACCAAAAATAGCTGATCTACAAGCTCACAATAAGATGCTTTGTGAGCTTTTAATCTTTTATTTTGTGTATGGAAAAATTACTCAAGTACAGTGCAGCCTTTTACAAAGCATAGAGGCTCTAGGTTTAACTGAAGTAATATTGATAGGCTACATTTTAAATATTATCAAAGTATTCTGGGGCAAAATGTGCGTTTCCATTAGGACAGATTAGAAATAAATTAACTTTTTACTTGGCATTTAATCACTTTAACCATAGCATCCCTATTCTGGGTGGAACATTCACCAAAAATAGCCGATCTACAAGCTCACATAAGATGCGTTGTGAGCTTGTAATCTATTGTGTGAAGAGTTTGTGTATGGAAAAATTACTCAAGTACAGTGCAGCCTTTTACAAAGCATAGAGGCTCTAGGTTTAACTGAAGTAATATTGATAGGCTACATTTGAAACATTATCAAAGTATTCTGAGGCACTGCACCCTGGACTGGTGTTACAATTATGGCACCCCTATTTAGTACCGGTAATTCTTTTTACGGAAATATGACAAAGATCTGAAGCTTTATTTAGTTATTATAGTGAAGACTGAATGCCGAGTTCTACTTCTAACCCACAGATATTACACTAGGATAGGCCTATAATCAAATGGACCCTAATACAGTATTTTCTCATTCTGAAGTGTGTGAAGGTGAGAGAATAAAACATTTCCACTAATTGTCATTTGAGTTCTGAGCATCTGTTTTGTATATTACAGAGCAGTGGAGAATAAAGCAAAAATAATTGTTCCCCCATCGTTAACGTTTATTTATTTATAGCCTATGCGAATTTAGGACTAAATCACACATTATGTCAATAGCTATTATTGTTTCACGTAGCCTATTCATAACATCTGTAATTAAGGGAAATACTCTATTCCCGATTTGATGTTGCCATAGCCTAGTAGGCCTACTCTCTATCCATTTCTATTTACAGTTCATTCTGATGTTTGATTATATTCTGAATTGGTTCCTCGTTTATTAGTGGACACGTTCACACGTTGTTATAGGCTATAGACAGTGCTTAATTTGTGCCGGAACAAGCCGGATCTTGTTCCGCTACCTCGCTTTTACGGACCGGGACCTATTTGATTGGATCCGCCACCTATTCGATTTGGAATCAAGGATCCGGGACCTTCCCTGCACAAAAAGAACAGATCTACAAGCTATCCACCCATATCAACCAGAGATGCAATATGGCTTGTAGGTCTGTCAGCGCAGCAACTTGCGCACAGTTATGACGCGGCCGTTGACTGGATCAGATTCAGCTGCGCTGCGCTGTGCTGTGCTGAATGCTGTCAAACGGCCGGGAGCCGTGAGGGGGACAGACCTGTAACCAGCCCGGCACGCTTACATGTGTGGATCATGCGACGTTTACATTTAAAGCACGGTTTTGTGCACGTTATGATAAAGCATTTGCATAACCCGCAGCACATTCAATTCTCAAGCACTGACTGTTGCTGTTAGCCAGTTAGCGTAGCCTAGCCTTCACGTTAGCCAAACAAACTGGAGGAGCTCTGGTCGTTAACGTTATGTGCTCACTGCTCAGCCTCTCCCCTGTTAATAAATAAAACTACACTTTGACGTGTACTCACCGAAACAGACTGTTTTAGGGAGCTGAAAGACCCTTAGTGGGAACACCCAGCTAGAGTCCCCCACCTCACGTCTAAAATACACTTTTTAGCCAGAATCCAGAAAAGAAAATATTTATTATTTAAGCCAGGATAATATAGGCAGGGGTCTTCAACAGGGGGTTGCTCAGAGTCCTCAGAGTTACTACAGGGGGTCTATCTACAGGGGTCTATCCTTGTGTGATTTATTAACCTCACTACTGACTTAAACCCCTATCCCTTTATTCTGAGGTAGGGTGTAGGGGAAAGAGCAGACCATACAGAGCATGGGGTAAAATTACTGACAGTTTAAATGTCTGGTAAATGCACTGATCACAGCTGTCAAATAAAGTTTGTATGACTGATTGGAGACGTATTTTTCCAATAAATTGGATTCTGTTTTAAAAGGAGCTGGATGTCGTACATCTATCTATTTTCTTTTACGGGTTAAAAAAAAGTAATATAACTTAATATAGGCCTATTATAGATATTACTGTTGATTCCGCAATAATGTTATACTTGGTGTATTCGGAAAATGTGCACCGGGTGTGCGTGCATGTGCGTGCAGGTGTGCGTGCACGCGTGCATGTGCGTGCATGTGCGCGTGTGCACACAAAACCCAGAATCCCCCACCTTTTCATTGACAAATTAAGCACTGGCTATAGACCTATATTATGTTAAACAACACTCAAATACCAAACCTGATGCTCGAAGTTCTTTGCCACGGGAACTCAGTGGTAGTTAGATTGTTTATTTAATTGGAAATAACATAACGCACATATACAATACACTGGACAATCTGAATTAATAACGGTATGCTCAGTAGAATATGCAATGAATGGTATAAACTATATAGACTAACATGAGTTTGTCATGTTACTTGAAAACATTGAAAACAAAACATTCAACCAAGCATTATACAGAGGCGGTTTCTTTCATATCTAATCATATTAAGAAAACAATTTGATGGATTGCCTGTTAATTAAGCCACAACAACAAATCTGTCATGTTCCACCACCAATTCCAAGGGAGGGGAGCAGAGCCGTGGAGCCGAGAACAAGTTGCCTTCAGAGGGATTCGATGCGTAGAGCTGCCCGCCCCGAGACGAGACACTGCGGTTCTCAGATCCTTCCGACAACGCCGATCATATTTTTAAATAGGCTCTGTCATGATTAATTATGAAGTTTATACAACTAAATACTATACCTAAAACACCTTACAATTAAACTCTGTGGCACCAAACAAGAAGTTAGAGAGCTCTTTTGTGGATAAAAGTTATGCGATGGACAGCAGACACTGTTGTTTTTGTTTTGATCCGGGTTGAATCGTGGAGGCGCGTTGCACTGTGGAGTAGTGCACATTCCAAGGGTAGGTTACCCTAGGTTAACGCAGTCTACTAAATGGGACAGCACTAGGCGCGGCCCAGTGACGTCATAGCCCTTCATATGCGCACTTCAAAGTGCGAACCCTTCGGATTGGAAAACGGCTTGTCTGTGTGACTCTCTTGTTTACTACTGCGCGTCTCTGAGGCTGCATTCACTTCCTGACTACGGGGTGCACCGAGGCTCAAAACTCACTGCACCGGGGGGCAAAAATCACCACGTTAATCGCACGTTAAAAATATTATAGCCGATAAAAGGATTTTGCGTTAATTAGTTAATATCGCGTTAACTTCCCCACCCTTAATAATTACTTTATTTATCTCAAATATGCACAATACAAATATTTCCTGAGCAGAAATGTATTCTACAGAGAAAGGTACATTGCTCAACTGAAAAAGGTTTGGTAGTGACCATTGGTTTACAAAAATATTGACTTAATAAATATCTTAATGGCCATATTATCTTGTTAAATGGCCAAATAACTGATTATTGTGATTTTTACAGCCTCTGCAATGATCAAATACACAGGAATAATAATATTTGTAAAAAGAAAAGTACCAAACATCCTTACACCTGAATTAGATAAAATATTCCAGAAAACCAGCAAAACACAAGTTAGGTGACCTCTACTTCTTATTTCTGCTCATTTCTGCAAATATAACTATGCACGATACAAAAATTACCCAAGCAGAATCACTATAGGGAGAAGTTTGATACACCCTTTAATCAGGTTTTTATAGGTTTTTACCTGTCTATTCTAAGGTGTCTGAGAAGATGGACGGCTCAGTCACTAAAGTACAGAGTCTCAGGAAGATGATAACCCCCGTGATTTGATAAGTGCATTCGTGTGGAGACATGTGGATACCTCCAGGGACATGCTGGGCCCCTGATTCAGCCTGGGAAAAAGAGTTGGAGAGGCCCTCATTGCGCGCTATAGAGAGATCTCTCTGTAGCGCTGCTGCTACTCAAAGATTTGCCATTTCAGATCATGACAAGTGACAAGCCAGTGGGCCAATTACATGAGTTATATTTCGTTGTTGTCGGGTGGAAACCTTGTATGTCCTCAACCGTTTGTTTTGTATTGATTTAAACAACGCCTCGCACCGCGAGGCATTGTGTGCTTGTAGATCTGCTGTTTTCACTACTTTTGTGCGACGGCCTTGCATGATGAAGCAGGGCTTTGCTTTTCGAAAACATTTACAAATTTGAAACTTGAAGATACGAGGTTTCTGCCCAACAGTGACGATTTACTTTGTTGGCCGCCCAGCCCCCAAAATGAAACGAAGGCAGACATTTCATTTTACATTTTTTCCTAATGGCCGGCCTGGAAGTGAACCAGCCGTTCGGGAGTTGTCCCGCTTTTCCCAATGGCCAGCACGTCCCTGGATACCTCTGTGGAAGACTGACCAATGATCAGTGCATCGTCACTCATTTGCTGGTACCAGACCAGAAGGGTTCCAGCGTTCACTGTGAGATGGAGAATCATGCGGATCTCTCAAATTTGGTTACACTGGGCTGGATACATACCCATCCTCAACATGACTTGTTCATGTCTGTTGTAGACCTCCATGCACACTTCCCTTTCCAGCAACTGCTATCTGAGTCTATCGTCTACCAAGTTTGGTACGTATATTCAGACTGACTGATGAAGGTATGTCCGAGGTCAACAACTGCAATCAGGCTGCCCAGATGCTGCATGTACATAGTGACAGATCGTATGAAGAATGTATACATGTGAAATATACTGACACGCAGACCATCGTGCATGACGAACGGCGAAAATAGACGATCTTTTACAAGCTCCAACTAAGTGAGCTTGGTGCAGTAATGCAGCGATGCTCACACTGAGCTTGTAGATCAGCTATTTTGCTCCCCCCTTTTCCTTTTTTTGTGTTTTTTGTACAATAATATGACCTCCAATGTCCCCCCCCCCCCCCTCTCTCTTTGATGGTTTCACTATTTTAAATAGTAAGACTTTTTTTATATAATGTTCATGTTTTTAAAGTTGTTGTGATTTTTTGCAGTGCCATAGTTTAAACAGGGAAAGTGGGTTGGCATTAAAAGCGAATAGAGATGGTCAGACTGAGGACCGGGCACATACGTTGCCCATGTGTGTCCTACTTGATCATACGACAAAGAGCCAAAGTAACAGATCTAGGCCTACAAGCTTGTTGTGAGCGGCTACTTACACCGAATGACCCCCCCCCCCCCCCCCCTGCCTAATATGGACCCCCGGGTCCAAGTGGTTAGGATAACAATGAGCCATGAGCAGTGTGTGTGTGTGTGTGTGCGTGCGTGCGTGCGTGTGAGTGGAGTTAATAGGGCTCATTACGAGCTCCAATCAGTAAAAATAGCAATGTAGGTCAGTGTTTAGTCTACCACACACACACACACACACACACACACACACACACACACACACACACACACACACACACACACACACACACACACACACAGTATGGTCATCAACTTTGTGATTACACGGTTCAGGGGCCTCGGAGCGTGTTAATGGCACAGGGTCATACTTTCTGACCTATACACACACACACACACACACACACACACACACACACACACACACACACACACACACACACACACACACACACACACACACACACACACACACACACAGAGTTTGGGGCCCCTCAGTGGGTGTTAAAGGGTTAAAGTCATGTGGTGATGTCATCGGACAGAGTGACAGCTCCAGGAAATGAAACACACCTCAAGTTACACATGACATGTCTCACTGCGTTCGTATGTTTGACGGCGTCTACATGTCTCACTGCATACATGTCCCACTGCGTGTACATGTCTCACGGCTTGTACGTCTCACTGCGTGTACATGTCTCACTGCATGTACATGTCCCACTGCGTGTACATGTCTCACTATACGTCCACATCAGAGCCCTCTAGGATAGTGGGGGGTCCCCAGATGAATTACTTAATGTGCAACATTGTTTCCTCACTCAACAGTAAACAAACCAACATAAAGTGTAAATGTATAAGGGGTATCTGCACATGTTTAAAGTGACAATTTAAGGACCTTTTAATACCTCTAAAAATGTCCCCTGTTAAAATATGATTATTTTTGGGGTTGCGACCTGAAATGGTTGGGAACCACTGCTCTAGGAGAGTTACGCCAACTTCGTTCACTTCATGGGGCAAGGTCTTCTACAAACACATCTATTGGTGACTAGTGACAAAGCACAAACCGGAGGTTTACAGAATGCATTGGAGTCTATGAGGGAAAAGTGACATCTCGAGTTAGATGAACGACGTGACCAGCGTTGTTTCTGACCCGGCATTGGCAGAACTCTCTAATACAAGGCTCTGGTCCACATGTCTTACTGTGTCTACATTAGAGGATGACATTTGACGGGAATTCCTGCGGGTCATCGTCTTTTGGATAATTATATGTAAAGTGAACGCAGTTTCATCCTTTATGGAATACACAATCCCTGAGTAGTGAGTACAGTACAGCGGAGCAAGACAGAAGACAACAACTCCAGGTATGAACTCAAACTTTCTGCGCAGTGCAGAGGAAAGTTGCAATGATTGAATTCATATCTGGAGCAATCATCTTCAGCCCAGGGCGCCTGCTGGCCTACTGGTCTAGGTGCATAGTATACCACATAGGCATTGCCACATAGGCATTGTGCCTCAAGGTGTTGCCGGTTTGATTCCCGAAACAGACAATCTTTGCTGCATGTCACTCCCCATCTCTCCTCTCCCCCCATTTTGCTGTCATTCTACTGTCCTATCGAATAAAGGCATAAAAAAAGAAAAATCTTTAAAAAAATCATCCCCAGCCCTGTATGACTGCTTTAATAGGCTACTTTATTAGCAGTTTGGGAGGGAAAAAAGCACAGGAAAGTGAGGTCTTCGAATTGCCAACATTATAAAATTATACATTATATAATAACAAACATGATATCAAATATAATATGGATCAAAATGGAAAAGAAATCTGTGCGATACTTTATTTTTTTCGGGAGCGGGAGGTGATCAGGATCCATTCTGAGCAGGAGCGGGATGGGACCAGGAGACATTGTACAGGAGTGGTACAGGACGGGGTTTTCTTTTTTACTCTGGCCCAGGATTGGGATGGGTACGGGATTTTTTTCGCGGGAGTGGGACGTGACGGGAGTGAAAATCCACTCCTGTGTCATTCTCTAATCCAGTGTTTCTCAATCTATTTTGGCTAGAGTATCCCCTTTCCCTGATTTTTGAATCCAAGTACCCCCTTTACCCGACAACATTTTCCATACAAAACTGCAATTAAAACCATAACTAGTGGTATGGGGCTGTTAAGTATGACATCATTTTGTAGGCAGAGGAGAATTTCTGCACCCAGTTTCCGTGAATCTTTTTACTATTTTTACTATTTACACATTTTTCTTCTCTTTGTTATTGAAAGGAAAGTGTTAGAATGATACTTTAGTCGTTATTTTTTAGTCGTTGTTTTTTGAAATAGCGAGGGACAGAAATGCTCTGGGGGCAGATTCTCCTCTGCCTACAAAATGATGTCACGGCTTAAAAGCCCCATATAATTCTCTGATAACGCCCCTTTTCAAGAGTATAACATCACAAAACATGGGGAGTGAGAGTTTCAAACAGTGCCTCCTGAACAGATTTATTTTCAACACTGCATGTGGCCATGACATTTCAGTCCAGTTTACATTCAAACAACATTCAAACACATCCCAGTTGCCTGGTACCATGTATTTTGGGTTTATGTCAGAATCACAAAAGGTTTCTCCAAGTGTCATCATTAAACATAACAATAAATGTTTTTTCTCCTTCTAATTCGATCATAGTTAATTTTTTAACTATGTAAAATATTATCATGATTTATACTTCTATTTTTCTTTTTTGGGGAAGTTTTCTGAGTACCCCCTGCAGTACCTCCGCGTACCCCTAGGGGTACACGTACCTTCATTTGAGAAATACTGCTCTAGTCTATTACACGTACCTTCATTTGAGAAATACTGCTCTAGTCTACATGTCTCACAGCGTCCACATGTCGGACTGCGTTTACATTGCATTGATACATATTTAAAGTGATAGTTCGCCTATTTTGTAACCACAGCTGTATGGAGTACTCACCTATAATGGACTTGTTTCGAGGGCATTATTTAGTCAACTGAATGCAGTGGTCAGAGATGTGGTTTAGTTTTCTGCTGAATTAAAAGTAGTTCCATTGAGTTGCCCGACCCATTTTTTTGTAATAAACTAATCCACAAAACCGCCGTCATTATTATTGTTGACATATTTCTACTTCTACGAGTAATGCTCGTTCAACTTTGACCCCTCTGTAACATGGTACTATTTCTTCTCTTGAGTAGATCACTGCGCCGCATTCAACTCAACGGGCGCGTCCCGCGGCAGCCGCAGCACACGCCCCCAAAACAGTCTGCACTGATATCCGCCTGGTCGCTCCTGAAAGCTGAAATCTTGCCTTCGGTCCTAACTATTAGCTGTGGACCCCCTTATATTCCCTCAAAGACCCTGCCCTGAGGGTCCCCGGATCCCACTTTGAGAACCAATGGTACAGACGATATATTTTATTAGTCCAGTGTTGTTTTACGCTCGGCAATCGGTAGCTCTGGTCCATAGCGTAGCGCTATGTCACCGATGAGCCCTTACGCTTTAGGAAAGCCTGCGCACCCTTTCCTCTGTAGTAAAAATACAAAGTACAGTTTCGCTTCTCACCAAAACAAAGACATCTCCATAGAGTAAAAAGCCTGCTTTCAGAAGTGGGGGCAATCTGTCTAAATTTCACGTCTAAAATGCACTTTTTGCCATAAAAGAAAAACTATTTCATCCGAAGGCAAAATCTGGTCAATGGACTTTTCTATTGACAAGATCTGTAGAGGGCGGTGTGGAGTAGCTAAAACTTCCAGTGAAATATTTTCTTTTCTGGACCAAATGTGTATTTTAGACGTGAGGTGGGGGGCTACGAGTGTTGCCACTAAGGACAGTAGGCTTTCGACATCTTAGAACCGTCTTTGTTTTGGTGAGTAGTGAAAGTGTATATTTTATTTTTACTACAGACGAGAGGCTGAGCAGCCTGGGCTGCCGTGGCTATGAGCGCAAGTGCTCACCAGTGACATAGCGTAGTGTTAGATATGGGACCAGAGGGGAAAGCTCGCTGGCTGTCTTTATCCTTGGGGAAACGGTGAAGACGTTTTTTCTTTTACCCAGAAATGCGTGGATATATCTCCCTTGTGTTAGCAATGGCAGATAAGGTTAGCTAAGCTGCTATTCAAGGCTAGTAGGAGCGATCAGCAGCGACCACACAACAAATAAACAGCGTGTGCTGCAGCAGCTCGCAGCAGCACAGAGCATACGCTGTGAGTGATGCGGCGCCATAGAGTTATAGTGCGGCGCAGTGATCTACTCAAGAGAAGAAATAGTACCATGTTACAGAGGGGTCAAAGTTGAACGAGCATTACTCGTAGAAGTAGAAATATGTCAACAATAATAATGACGGCGGTTTTGTGGATTACAAAAAAATGGGTCGGGCAACTCAATGGAACTACTTTTAATTCAGCAGAAAACTGACCACATCTCTGACCACTGCATTCAGTTGACTAAATAATGCCCTCGAAACAAGTCCATTATAGGTGAGTACTCCATACAGCTGTGGTTACAAAATAGGCGAACTATCACTTTAAACAAAAGGATGTACACACACGCAATGCAAGGCACCAACTGCTCATCGGGTTTGGTGTTCTTGCTCAAGGACACTTCGGCACAAAGCCAGGAGGAGCAGGAGCCGCAGGCATCGAACCGGCAACCCTCCATATGCCAGATGGATCCACTCTGCCTCCTGATCCACTGAAAACACACAGAGGATTATAACACACACATAATCTGTTTACGCCAACATAAACCACTTATACACACACTGCAGTGCGCACACACACACGCACACGCACACACGCGCACACACACACACACACGCACACGCACACGCACACGCACACGCACACACACACACACACACACACACACACACACACAAACATATGCAGTGCAACGCACAAATGCAACAGCGTACCGGATGCAAGCACAACACAAACACACAAATCCAAACAGTTTTGGTGATGAGCACAGTCAGCGCACGAACAAAAAGAGTGTATGACACATAACGCACACGTGGACCCGCACACACAGAGGAGCGCGTGCACGTTTAGTCCCGCTAATGCCGTTCAGAGTGATATGAGATTAAGATTTGATGGCACAGTCACAGTCACAGGCGCGTACACACACACACACACCCACACACACACACACACACACACACACACACACACACACACACACACACACACACAGAATCAAGCACATGAACGATCTCACAAGAACAAAAACAAACCAGGACATTAACGGTGACCCCCCCCCCCCCCCCTCCCCCCCTTTCAAAAAAATACACGTGGAGATATTATTCCCATTGAAATGAGGGGTTAATATTATATGCTCGGTTGATGAATTGATTTCATAAGACCTCGATGGAAACAAGTCCCCCGGACCATTTTGTGTTATCCTTTTAGTCCAAATGTTTCACATTTACATACGTTTAGATTTCTTGACAAATTAAATTATTCAATCAAGAAAACCTTTCAAAGCTCATTGCAATGTATGTCACATTCACACACTGACGGCAGGGGAAACCATGCAAGACAAGAGCAGTTTAGGGGGGCTACAAAATGTCCGCCACTTGCCATACAGGCAGATGTTTGTTGTCACACACAAGGGAAGTGCAAAACAACATGAGCTGAATGAATGCCTCCTACTTAAATATTCTCAAATAATTCACTGTCAAAATCTGGTGGATTTTTGCATGTTCTTACATCATTCCCCAGCCCTGCCTAAAGGGGAAGAAAGAAAAAGTAACGTTTAGTCGGGTTGTACTCAAAGCTGCATTCCTGCTGTTGCTGTCAGTGTTTATTCAGCTTCAGAGTGATGTCACAATCATTTATATTGTAGACCAGGGGTCTTCAACAGGGGGTCCGGGACCCCTAGGGGGTCCTCAGAGTTATTACAGGGGGCGTGTCCAAATCATTTGCTATAGGGACTTTATTTTTCTTTTCTTTTTTTTTACTTGAACTCAAGCATCTCTATTCTGGGGGCACACTTTCAGCAAAGAGGTTTGATGGTGTGTTCTGATCGAGATTAACATGTATCCAACATATTCAAAGAAAAGATAATAAACCAGAAAACAAGAATTTACAAAACACTGAAGACAGTGCTGTCAAATAAGTCTAATGCATACAATTACTAGTACAATAGGGGTCCCTGCTTTATGTGGGTCCCTGCTTCATCTCTCTCAGTATTCCACCAAAACACAGCAACAGCACCATACACATTCAACCTGTTTATGTGCTACTGCTACCCTCTGCTGGACATTCTGTGTCATGACTCTGTGTCTGGATAAGGTGTTGCCTGGTGGGCTGTAATAATATAATATCATAATAATGTTAGCATTTTGACTAATTAAGCCACAGACTTACGCCAAATACATATGCGTAGGCCACACTCTTATAGGACATTCTACTACTGGGGTGAGATGAGGATATATTATAGACAATTATACCAGAGGTGGTCAATGTCATAATGGTGCATTTATATAGCACAGGGGTGCCCAACCTTTTTTGAACCAAGGTCTACTTTAAAATTTGCCACCTAGCTGAGGTCTACCAGCCCAAAATGTACCGTAACACCCATTCAATATACACGTGAAAAACAGAAAATATTAATAGGGATTATAACAGTGTACTCACTGTACTGTACTGTACTCATACTGTATAGTAGGAATTGTAATTGAATGGAACGATTGCAACTTCTCACATTGGGCATACAGACAGCATGACCATTTATTGCACACTCTGCATACACACTGACAACACACTCACACAAAACATGTGGATTATGTCAAAAGTCACTGATAGTTCTCTTTTCTTTATATATATTTTTTTTCTTTTTCTTTTTTATAGTTTTTTTTTCTTTTTATTTTTTTTGTCCTTTATTCCATGTCAGTCTCTTCCTTAGTGGGAAACCTGGCACTGGGAAGAGGAGGCTAGCTTGTCAAAGTCAGGGTCGTATGAGCTGAGTGCAAGTTTTAGGCAGGCCACAAGGTGCTCATCTGTCATTGTGGATCTGTACTTTGACTTGATGAAGTTCATGTGAGAAAAAGCAGACTCACACAGGTAGGTTGATCCAAATAAAGCAGTTATGATCATGGCACATCTCCTGAGGTTAGGATACTTTTCAGGCATCAATAGCTCCCAGAACTCTCCCTTAGTCCCTAGCTGTGTTGCCCTGGATTTAATTTCGATGTCATTTTGAAGTTTGATGATCTCGTCCTCCACAGCAGAGCTGTCCAGGTTACACAGTGAGGCCACTTTGGGTGTGATGTCATCCACATCCACATTTCCAAATGGAAAACACATGTAGCTTGCAACAGGTTCTATAGCTGCAAAGTCTGTGAAGCGCCTATCAAACTCTGATATGATGCTTTCAACTTGCTCCGCATAACGTGTGCTATCAGGCTGTGCGTTGTCCCCAGCCTGACGTTGAACTTCAGCTTGCATGTGAGGAAAGTTGCGCAGGTCACTGCGCCGCAGCCGTCTTGCCCACATTTCCATTCTGCTTTTAAACCCGTTCACTGAGCTGATCATGTTTATCACACATTTATTCTTTCCCTGCAATTCTAAATTCAGGTCATTTAGCCCGCCAGTGAGATCGGTTAAAAATGCCAAATCCAAAAGCCATGTGTTGTCCTCTAGCTGTGTATATTCCACATGTTTACCAAGCTTGAGAAACTCTTTAATTTCAGGCAGCAACTCGCTGAATCTGTCAAGAAATTTACCTCTGCTCAGCCACCTTACATCCGTGTGCAGCAGCAGGTCTGTGTGCTCTCCCTCTGTCTCCTCCATGTGAGCACGGAACAGCCTCCTCTGTAAGCCCCGTGCCCTCACAGAGCACACAATCTTCATAGCGATCTCCATCAAACAGATTGGTTTTTCTTTGAAATAAACAAAAAAGTAATCCTCCTCCCATTCTTTGTGGAAATGGTACGTTTTGGGTCTCTTGGCCTGCGCTTGTGCCATTTTTGTGTTTCTCAAAAACAGCTGTCTTCCTTATCGCTCGGACACAACAACTACTTCCCACAACAAAAAGCATGCACCGGGCGGTGACCTGTGAGTGACCCTGTGATCGACCAATGATAGCTCTCAATTCTTAATTTATTCACGTGCAGTAGCCCCCCCCCCCCCCCCCCTCCCTCCCCGATGTACAAGCAAACAACATGATGGAATCGATGCATAGTGAACTTGTAGAGAGCTTGTAGATCTGCTATTTTCGGTACAGTACAGACACACACACTACTACACGTTGAGTTGAGTTCAGTCAACATCATCCACTCGCTCGGAGTCGTTTCACTGAAACGCCCGATATATGTCCTCCCCCCCGAATTAATAAATTATTTATTTGAAATCATCTCGCGGTCCACTGGTAACCAGCCCGCGATCTACCGGTCGACCGCGATCGACTGGTTGGGCACCCCTGATATAGCACCTTTATCCAAGGCACATTACTGAGATTCTGCATTACATTCACCCATTCAGTCACACTGATGAGTTATACACTTATTATACAGATAGGTGGCTTTTCAGCTACAGTATCTCAAGACAGGGTTACTTGAGGACAAGATGAATCAACTTCTAACAGCCAAACTCGTTTTCAAAACAGGTAATTGTACATGATGAGTGATTAATGAAGACCATGACAGGAGCTGACTCAAGGAATGCACTACTGTACTGTAGCACTCCTCTAACACACACACACACACACACACACACACACACACACACACACACACACACACACACACACACGCACGCACACACACACACAGGCACGCGCATGCACGAACACACACACACACACACACACAGGCACACACACACACACACACACACACACACACACACACACACATACTTGTTTTTGCTACATCGTGGGACAATCAGACAACGGCGTCCCTCCTGGGGACCCCCCTTTCTAGACATGCTACAGCTCTGAAAAAAATCAGGCATGACCAGAAAAAAATCAGGAACAAGATTCTGACTTTAAATTATCAAAATTCAATACTTTTTCTCCCAGATCTGACTGGGTCGTCCCACGTGGGGATGTCAGATACAACCATCTTCGTGGGGACACCATAACACACTTTCAGATATGTCTTCCTGGGGACACCATAACACACTTTCAGATATGTCTTCCTGGGGACACCATAACACACTTTCAGATATGTCTTCCTGGGGACACCATAACACACTTTCAGATATGTCTTCCTGGGGACACCTTAACACACTTTCAGATATGTCTTCCTGGGGACACCATAACACACTTTCAGATTAATGTCTTCCTGAGGACACCAGGGAGGTCAGGGAGCTGCGTTTTAGAGTTTGGAGATCATATCACGAAGTTGGGCCACTGACAGAGAAAGCTGTCTTGCCCAGCTCTGTCTGAGTATGAGGAAGCTTGAGTCTAATAATTGATCATGGTCACTATTGGTTCAACCCCCATAAACAAGTACCAGAGTATCCAGATCAGTTATTCACCCTGACAGACTGCAGAGATAGACTGTGTTGGTCTTGGGACCGCCACAAAGCATGATGGAGGTCAGATCAAATCACTAACTTAGTCATGTGCCGCTGTATTAAAATGGCAACTTACTGACTCGTCGAGCAACACTGGACTGGACTGGACAAAAAGGTTTGTCCATTTCAGAATGAACTACCTGTAGAAAACTTGCTCAGTAAAGCACAGACCAGACAGAGAGTGAAGTTGTCAGTTTGCTTGTATCAAACAATCATTCATTCATGATTCATTATGGTACAGTACCCACAGACAAGTTAATGAGTTATACTTAGTAATGATTCAAGGTAGATATTTCTGCCATCAGGTTGAGGTTGAGACACTCAGCTACACTAGGAACATGCCTACAGGAAGAAATACAAAAAATGTGGGAAGACAGCACAAAAGACTTGTGTACTGTTGCGATAGAAGGCTAGAGAATGGATTACAACCACCCTATGGACTGCTAGCATTGTATATATAAACAGTTCTGCTACCTTTAAATGCATTTTACATCAAATACTTTAAAATCACTGCAGAAAAAAAGCAGCTTTTTGTCCTAAAGCAACTGCAAAAGATGTCTGCCATTTGTTATACCCTGAATGTATATATACGTATATATAATAACAAAATGTGACAGCTGTTTACACTGTGCTGTGCCCCTACAACTCTTTTATGTTCCCCTCTTTCAACTGTATTTATAGTTAGACACTTGCTTTGGCAATTCAAATGTACATTTTCTCCTGCCAATAAAACCCCTTTGATTTGAAAATGAATTCTTATAACTCTCCACATTTTTCTGGGTTCACCATAGCACAGATATACTACTTCACACACTCTTCAGGTATTACTTAAATTTATTTCCAGTCTGAACAGAAGGTACTGTCTAAGACAGTAGCCTAAATGTAACGGTGCATACAGTACTGCAAATACAGTTATGTAACAATTGAACTGTAACAATTGAATTGAAATCTCACATTTCAAACATTGCAATAAGGGCACTCCAAAACAAAAGTCCATCACAAAAGTGATTTATGCTGCACTCACTGTTAAGTTAAAGCATGCGTCCTGTGCTTCCCCTGCGTGGAGGAAAGCAGTGTCTATTGTCCCCTAATGAAGTCACGGTTTGAATGAAGCTTGCCTCGTGGCTTAAGGCCAGTGACTTGCATAGGGAATGAACAGACACTGGTCTCCCCTCTCCTCCCTACAGTGAAATACAGGATCATGTTTTAACAGGAACACTACAACAGAATAACACCCAGGTACTGTATTAATGAAATGTAGTGCTGCCTGGACAAATACTCGAGGTACTGTCTAAGGCAGTACATCTGGCAGTGCAAATACAGTAGTTCAAATTAGTCATTATGCATCAATAGAACTATAAAATCTGACAGCTCAGAGATTACAACAAAAGCAGTCAAAAACAAAAGACTGTTACGCCAGTAACTTAGAATAGAACTGCCATAGACTGCACTCACTGTTAAAGCATTTGTCCCGCTTGCCCTGCGTGGAGGAAAGCAGTGTCTATTGTCCCCTAATGAAGTCACGGTTTGAATGAAGCTTGCCTTGTGGCTTAAGGACAGTGACTTGCATAAGGAATGAACAGACACTGGTCTCCCCTCTCCTCCCTACAGTGAAATACAGGATCATGTTTTAACAGGAACAGTAAAACAGAATAACACCCAGGTACTGTATTAATGAAATGTAGTGCTGCCTGGACAAATACTCGAGGTACTGTCTAAGGCAGTACATCTGGCAGTGCAAATACAGTAGTTCAAATTAGTCATTATGCATCAATAGAACTATAAAATCTGACAGCTCAGAGATTACAACAAAAGCAGTCAAAAACAAAAGACTGTTACGCCAGTAACTTAGAATAGAACTGCCATAGACTGCACTCACTGTTAAAGCATTTGTCCCGCTTGCCCTGCGTGGAGGAAAGCAGTGTCTATTGTCCCCTAATGAAGTCACGGTTTGAATGAAGCTTGCCTCGTGGCTTAAGGACAGTGACTTGCATAAGGAATGAACAGACACTGGTCTCCCCTCTCCTCCCTACAGTGAAATACAGGATCATGTTTTAACAGGAACACTATAACAGAATAACACCCAGGTACTGTATTAATGAAATGTAGTGCTGCCTGGACAAATACTCGAGGTACTGTCTAAGGCAGTACATCTGGCAGTGCAAATACAGTAGTTCAAATTAGTCATTATGCATCAATAGAACTATAAAATCTGACAGCTCAGAGATTACAACAAAAGCAGTCAAAAACAAAAGACTGTTACGCCAGTAACTTAGAATAGAACTGCCTTAGGCATAGAACTGCCATAGACTGCACTCACTGTTAAAGCATTTGTCCCGCTTGCCCTGCGTGGAGGAAAGCAGTGTCTATTGTCCCCTAATGAAGTCACGGTTTGAATGAAGCTTGCCTTGTGGCTTAAGGACAGTGACTTGCATAGGGAATGAACAGACACTGGTCTCCCCTCTCCTCCCTACAGTGAAATACAGGATCATGTTTTAACAGGAACACAATAACATAATAACACTCAGGTACAGGATCATGTTTTAAGAGTGCAGAAGTAGTTTTCTACATCTTCTGCATCCTCCTCTTTAGGGTGGCAATTTTGTTATGGACATAATATTTTACAGATTTCCAATCTCTCTTTATAAGTGCAGGCTCTGCTTTCAGACACTTGTCACATGCACTTTTGTCTGGGACCTTACAAGTATTTATAGCTCTCTTAAAGTTCCTCTCCACGGCCTCTCTCTCTTCTGGTTCCCAATTCTTCCTCTTTTCTTGCCGAGCTAAAACGAAAAAGGAATAACCGATTTGTGTAGTATTATTTTTAACCTAAAAGCTACAATTATTTCTACCACTGGCTATTTCTACACAGATTCAGCATTTGATTGGCCAGTGTAGTTTCATTTTGTAGTGTGTTGTATGTTTTGCACATCACACTTTGTTACTCTGTTTAACAACTGATTTTGTATATAAAGGTAAACAAACAAAAACATGTTAGCCTTTATGCAGCAACAAAGTAACGCTGAACTTTGAAGTCAAGGGAAATCTCACTGTGCTTATACTGTAACACTCCAAATTATCATACCATACATACACATAATGTGTGTGTTAGTCTGCGCAAGACCAACACTAAAAACTACTACAACTAAAAACTAACCAAACGCTATTTCGTGCTCGGACAGAGACAGACGCAGCCAGGAACACACAGAGCTGTCAAAATATCCTTACCTCTTTTTGGCTCCGTCTGTCTGGCTCCTGTCGGTGCTGACCCACTCCGTTTAGCAACTGTTGGAACAACAAGATCATTGTTAATTGCCACGTAGGTCAAGTAAGGCGGAGATTCTCCTACTATGCTACACATTTCCAAACTTGGTCTGGATCAAACTTAAGTCTGGTGGGAAATTACCAGTGTTTGTCAGTAACAAATTACATATTACTGTAATATTATTAGCTTTTCCAGCAAAAGTAGTGTAACGATATTACTGCCAAAACACACCTCATTACTCATTACAAATGAGCTTGTTGTTGCATGATGTGAAAATAGAACATATTTACAAGCTATCAGCAGATAACAGCAGAGATGTGCAGTAGTTTGTAGATCCTAATTACAAATGAGCTTGTTGTTGCATGATGTGAAAATAGAACAGATTTACAAGCTATCAGCAGATAACAACAGAGATGTGCAGGAGTTTGTAGATCCTAATCCACCGCAGCATTCTGCACACGACATACACTACAAGTTGTCTCTAAACAGATTGTGTTGTACATCTCTATAATTTTGCGGGTGGCAGGGGGGAACTGGGGAAAGTAATAAAGTAATGTAACATATTACTCTTTGATTCAAGTAATAAGTAATGTATTAGTAATGTATTACTTTTTCTAAGGGGTCATAAGGAAATAGTACAGCAAGTGTCCAATATCCTTACCTGTTTTTGGCTCCGTCTGTCCGACTCCTGCTGACCCACTCTGTTTAGCAACTGTTGAATGACAAGAACAACATTATTCTGTTAGTGCCACAGATAGGCCAAGTAAAGCTACGGGCATTGATTGCTACACATCTCCAAACTTGGTGAGAATCGACACATGCAACAGACTGGCCGATCGCCCTGAATTGTTGCGCAGGTTCTCCAAGATAGCGCCGCCCATGGCTGCTGTGGTGACTACGTGTTGTGTTCTGTTAGTGTTTTTTGTGTTTGTCTGTTTTTTTGTTTTTGTATGTTATATGTGAAAAAATTGATTTGAATGCAAAAATGTAGTATGCCAAAGCAAATTCCTATGTGTATTACACAATGGTTAATAAAGAAATCTGAATCTGAATTTGACAAAGCCACTTAGACCACCCAGCTGACCTGGGTCAGATAAAAAGGAAAACCCTGTCCAATATCCTTACCTCCGGTTGGCACCGCCTCCCCATCTTGCAGCGATCCGCTCAGGCCATCAACAGTTGGCACCGCCTCCCCATCTTGCAGCGATCCGCTCAGGCCATCAACAGTTGGCACCGCCTCCCCATCTTGCAGCGATCCGCTCAGGCCATCAACTATATAATGACAAGTCAAATATTATTTAAGTAAATGTGCAGGAGATAATTGTGTCTGCCATCTCTCCCTGTAATGTCTTTGTGTCAATTACAAATGGCGAGAGCTGTAAAAGGGTGGCCGTCTCCAAGCTGATAACTGTGAGAAGCAAACAACTGGCAAGAACATTGGAACATCAACTGTTCCGTTTTGCATGTGACAGTGAAAAACAACATTATGCTAAAATGTGTTATGTATCTCAACAGTCGAGGGGTGCTATAAAGATGTAACAGAATATGTGCTGCTGTAATGATCAAAGTATATACCTTCCATGACCTCAGGCCCCTCACACATGTTGTTGTCATCACACGTGCCGTCCCCACACCCGTCCTCAAACGCGTCGTCCTCACACACTTCTAAGGATTAAAGGCACATTTTCAAGATTTTTCTAAAAAATGCATATATATATATATAAGCTTGTAGCATGGCACAATGGCACTCGGTGCTGCACTACGAGCTTGCGCATCTGTTAAATTTCAATAGCTAAAGTATAACAATGCATGAAACACCCACCATCTGGATCGATGTGAATTTCATCCAGGTTCTTGCCTTGGAATTCTCCCATTCGTCCCTTCTCCATGGCCAGGAGCACTTTGCTCACCCTGGCGAGCTGCAGGGTGCTCTCCGGAAGCCTATAAAACTTGTCGTGAACTCGGATGCTATGTCCCATAAAATCTGCTAGCTGCCCCCGCTCCGTATCTCTTAGATTCAGAACCGTTGAAAGGGTTGCTAGTTGTTTCCTCAGTTTGGTTCCTGTAATTGCTAGGGGATTCTTGAGGTCACACAGTTTGGTGTACTCTCTGAGAATATCACTGGTGCGAAAGAATGACATACTGGTGGGTATGGCGAATAGATAGGGGTTGTCCTCAAGGACACCACATTCATTTCTGTATTCACAGAGACAGACCACTGATTCCAGCATTAGCGGAGTTAATAGAACGGGTACCTTGTTTTCACACTTTCCCTCAATTTCGATTCTCGCAAAGTGTGTGCACAGCCTTTTCTCGAGGTCAGAGAGAGCATAGTTGATGTCTTCGTGGTTGGACGATTTGTCTCTCGACAAGAAGTCTTGTAGCTTAATCTGGTTCATCTCGCCTTGTCTGCGACGGTTGAAAAGCATAACCTGAACTTGAGTGACCCTGGACAGTTTCCTCCAGTTCTCCATAGACACTGTAGACTTGAGATCCTCAAGGTATTGCTGCTGCTCTTTCTGTAAGTACTTGTGCAATTTTGCGACGTCTTCAGTCAGAGGAAGAAGCAGTGGGGCATTCCACTTGGCTTGAGACAGGGTCTTCCGACATTCATTTGTTACATCCTCAGCCCATCTTGCGTCGTAGATCCTTTGGAAGTTAAGTGCTTCTTCAGCCAACTGTTTGTCTCCGCTGATGAGAGCACGACCCTCCAGAAGAATCGCAAGTTTCTTGAGGCTGTATCCAAGTTTCATTGGAAGACTGTCAGCTCTCTCTTTTCTTGTATGTGTTCGTCCGACATATTTCACTGCCTCCACTGTAAGCTCATAGTTCTTTGGCTGGATGTAATCTCTGATACTCTTCAGTGGCGTGATCTCACTTCCATAAAGGACAAGTCGCCCCAGCTCTCTTAACTTACTCCGGATGTAGTCATGTTTCGCAGCGTTGGATCCGTGCCTCTTGTAGAGGGACTTTGCTAACTCCATAATGCACCAGTCTTTTTCGACTGCATCTGCGATGCGATCCCTTTTCAATTTACTCAAGACATTCCAAACACCTTTGGACACTCCATGGGGGATGGGTTCGGCTAATGCACACAAGGCCTGGACTCTTGTTTTTCCAGGTTTTGGATTAACGACTTGTGGGTTGAATTTGCACTTCTTCATGTGTCTCCACAGTGACCATTTTGTGAAGCAACCTTGGCAGTGGACGCAATGCAGGACATCTTGCCCTGACATATCTTTTTTTGGCTGCTTGCTTGGTACCAGTGTCCCAGAGCCTGTTTCTAAAACTTCAACATTGTGGGCATAGTTGCCTCTGTTGCGGAGCTTATCTAAATGCATTCGCCTTTCTTTAGAATTCTTTGGGAAACTGAATGCTTTTGCAACCTCGATCTCCTTGGGATGAACGTTCTCCAAATGCCTTGCCATCTTTAAGAATGGCAACTCACAATACAAACAGAACTGTTGTTTACTGTATTTACGAGATCCGTCTGCTTTTCTTGTGACGGCAGGAATTATCACAGAGGTTCTCAAGACATTTTGGGTCTTAGTGTGTGGTCTTAGAGAGTGTGTGTGTGTCTGTCACATCCTGTTTGTCTCTCCTTAGTTGGACATCTATCTCTGCTGCCACATCATCACGAAGTTCCACCCGTCCCCCGCTGGTCTCCTCAAATTCACTCCCTGCTTTCACTTCCTCAGACGAATCACTGCAATATGCATTCTTATCGGCAGAGGGGGAGTATGTGATGTCTTCTGAGTCTTGTCTGTTTCTCCTTAGTTGGACATCTCTCTCTGCTGCCACATCATCACAAAGTTCCACTTGTCCCTCGCTGAAGTCCTCAAATTCACTCCCTGCTTTCACTTCCTCAGACGAATCACTGCAATATGCATTCTTATCGGCAGAGGGGGAGTATGTTTTGTCGTCTAAGTCTGAAAAGGAAGACCGATCGCTGTCGTCATCAGATAAATCTTGGGGCAGTGAGTTGAAGCCTGGACCTGTACAGGACAAACAAGACAATCTCGGTTATTTTAGTTGCCAAGTATATAAAACCTTGCAAACTAAAGAGGATTCACCAACTTACATAAGGCTACTACTAATAATAGAGGTGTAACAATACATTTTAACAGCGATATGATACGTACAACGATACATGGTTGACTCAACGATGCATGGATATATTGGTTCATTGTGGCAATACGATCTTTTACATAGTATTTCTCTTTAACCCATTTAGGCCTAGAATTATTGAATCAATAATTCTAGAATGCTTTAACCAGTGAAAAATAGCAGATATACAAGCTCACAGCAGCTGCGAGCTTGTAGATCTGCTATTTTTGAAAAAGTTGTGAAAATGTGTTCAAATCTTTGAATATATGTATTTTCAAAGCGAACGTTTGTAACTCAAATTTTGCTTCTGGGTGGTCCCTGGAACTAAATATTTTGAAATGGGGGTCCGTGGCCAAATACATATAATTTTGGGGGTCCTTCACATGAAAAGGTTTGAGAACCACTGACATAGTAGTCTCTCAAGAACAGACTAACTGAGCTCCATTCAAGTGAAAAGGACCTTTTCTTTGACGATGGCTGGTCAGATTGCTGACATAGAAACATAGGTTTTTTCAGAAAATCTTAGAAGGATTCAAAAGACACTTATAGAATCGGGTCAAAATTCAAATTTTCACGATTTTTCAAAAATAGCAGATCTACAAGCTCGCAGCGCGGCGAGCTTGTTTTCTCTTCTCCTAAACAGTTAGTTTTGCCCCAATGACTTGGGCTCAGTCACAATTACTACTGTTACATAAAGTACCTAAAACAGCAGATCAAACAGGTTTTGAGCTTGCAGATCTGCTTCAATTTTGAACAGTATCAACATTTGTCGCCACACACAATCCCTGTTACCTTCGTCGGGAGTACAGGAGTTGCCACAGTTGTAGAGGTCAGGAGGAGGTCTATTGCGCCGTGACAGGTTGTCACGGGAGAAGGGCACAGGCCTGGGGGCCGAAGAGGTGGAGGGCAGGGTGAAGAGACTATTGTAGGCGGGCAAGTGGAGGTGTCGGAGTCTGTCAGCAGCAGCATCCAGGACGTTGAGGGACGACTTGCTGTTCGAATGCTCTAGAGGGGAAACGAGGACGAGAGCAAAGATTAGTATGGGGCTGTTAAGTATGACATCATTTTGTAGGCAGAGGAGAATTTCTGCCCCCAGTTTCCGTGAATCTTTTTACTATTTTTACTATTTACACATTTTTCTTCTCTTTGTTGTTGAAAGGAAAGTGTTAGAATTATACTTTAGTCGTTATTCTTTAGTCGTTGTTTTTTGAAATAGCGAGGGACAGAAAATGCTCTGGGGGCAGATTCTCCTCTGCCTACAAAATTATGTCACGGCTTAAAAGCCCCATAGGGATATACACCATCCCAGTTGTAGACACTAGAGGCGGAATGGTAGATATCTAATGGTAAATCTCACAAATGCCCAATGTTACTGGTATTAGATAACATGAGTGTGGTGCAGAGACTGGTGGTAAAGGTAAAGAATAAATATTTTTGCCTGAAAAAGCCAGTACTCATGCTGACAGGAAACTCACCACCAGTAGCGAGAGACCAATATATCGGGAACCGATTATCGGCCGCCGATATGACCTTATTTGGGCATATCGGTATCGGTGAAATTTCCCGCCGATATAAAAATAAATTAATAAAACTGGCTGCAGTGCCTTAGAGCTGTGTGGAGTCTGTGGACTGCATTTGGAAGTGCAATGAAATACTTTGTCCAGCAGAGCGCGCCATGCACTGTTGCACACAGCTCACATTTCCTTCATAGGTCACTCACTGAGGCTAGACCTACTCTCAACACAACACAAACAGGACACACAGTACCTTTTTTGTGGAGGATGGAGATACATTTGTTCTTCAACATCTGCAGTGTGAAGGGCTGGAGTGTAAGGAGATCAACCTCATCCTCTTCGTGTGCGGAGCCACGGGATGGGTCAGACTGGATAAGTGCTACCACTTGAAAGAGTTGTTCTCCAGGGACCTGGCCAATGTCTTGTGCAAGCTGCCGCAACTCGTCCACAGGCATGGAATTCTCCTTGTTGCTGTAGGCAGGACACACAGGTGGCAGATAACTCATTACAAAAGAACACTTCTGTAGTGCTTGAGTGAGGTGTCCGGTTTATAATAATGACATGTATCAGATTAAGCTACTGTAAGTGTGAAAATCCTACTTGGTCTTTCTGCTTTTGGTGTTCCTAGATTTGGACTCTCCGAGCGACTGATCCGAGGCATTAGGCTGCAAAGAGACCCGGGGAATGTCTTTTGCAAGCTGCTGCAACTCCTTCACAGGCATGGATGTAACCCCATCTCTGTAGATAGAGGCAAGACACACAGGTGGCAGATAACTCATTACAAAAGAACACTTCTGTAGTGCTTGAGTGAGGTGTCCGGTTTATAATAATGACATGTATCAGATTAAGCTACTGTAAGTGTGAAAATCCTACTTGGTCTTTCTGCTTTTGGTGTTCCTAGATTTGGACTCTCCGAGCGACTGATCCGAGGCATTAGGCTGCAAAGAGACCTGGGGAATGTCTTTTGCAAGCTGCTGCAACTCCTTCACAGGCATGGATTTAACCCCGTCTCTGTAGATAGAGGCAAGACACACAGGTGGCAGAAAAGTCATTACAAAAGAACATAATAATGACATGTATCAGATTAAGCTACTGTAAGTGTGCAAATCCTACTTGGTCTTTCTGCTTTTGGCGGTTCTAGATTTGGTGTTTCCAAGCGACTCATCAGAGGCATCGGCAATGTATTCTGCAAGCTGCCGCAACTCCTCCTCAGATCTGAATTTCACCTTGTTGCTGTAGGGAGGCAGGACACAAAAAAACAGGTGGCAGAAATCTCAATACAAAAGAACACTTCTGGATTGTATGAGTGAAATGCAGACAAAATGAAGACACCAGCAATATGTGGATTCAGCAAGTAACCCTGCAGATGATCTCACACGCAGCAAGACTTTGGAGGAGCTGGTGAAGCCCAACAGATGTGTTTCAATGCGTCCAGTAGTCTGAAAGCACACCAGCATCTCCACACTGGAGAAAAACCTTTCAAGTGTATACTTTGTGACAAGAGTTTCACTACGTCATCTGATCTAAAGAGACACCAGCATGTCCACACTGGAGCAAAACCATTCCATTGTAAACACTGTGACAAGAGTCAGTCATTTAAGTAATCTGAACACACACCAGCTTACCCATACTGGAGATAAACCTTTCAACTGTACCCTAACACTGTGACAAGAGTTTCATTACATAGTCTCACCTAAAGAAACAACAGCAAAGCCTCTACAGCAGGGGTCTTCAAAGTTGTCAGGGCAAGGACCCCTTAGTTGAGAGAGATGAAGCCCACAACCTTATCATAGATTCCATATTGTTTGCCAGCACAATACATTAGGGTATTTTGGATTCATGTCAATTTGTGTTTTTTAACCACTTGAACTGTCAATACTTCTCCCCTCTACACCAAACCTCTTTGCCGAAAATAGCCGATCTACAAGCTCACAACGCCTCGCAGCGCGAGGCATTGTGAGCTTGTAGATCTGCTATTTTTGGCCAAAGTTCTCCAAATCTGGTTAAGAATCTGTCTATTCACGATATTCCTGGCCCCGCCCCCGGCTTCCTGTTCATATCCTGAAAGAAAATAAAAAACATCATTTGGTTTCCTGTGTCCTTGCATTAAAGTGTCAGTAGAGGCGCTCTGGGCTCTTGGCTCTGAATGAACCGGTGTTGCCATGTCTGCTTATAATAAGCAATTGGTGTCGTTGTTTATTGGGCTTACTTTCTAATATTTTTTAAACCAGTGGTTCCCAAATCTTTTCATATCAAGGACCCCAGATTAACAGATGTGTCCACAGTCGCAGACCCCCATCTGAAAATATGTGGTGCCAGGGACCGCCACACAGATTTGTGTTGTTAAAATGTTTCAAAAATATTCAAATTATTTTCGTTTTTTCTTTCCTCTATATTTTTTAAATAGCAAATATACAAGCTCACAATGTGTCACAATGTGACACATTGTGAGCTTGCTGATCTGCTATTTTCAAATGTAAATGTAAAGTAGTAAAACTGAACCTAGTTAATTCTATTGGGCTTATTATTCATAGACCTGGCCGCTTGTCTCTGGCAATATCTGGCAACAGACAATTCCCTGTCACTTCCTTGGGATCTCTTGTTCTTCGACTTGGGAGGAAGTGAAAAGATGTTTAAAAATGCTCCAGCGCCCTCTGTAAAAGGAAAATGGCAGCCTCCATAGAATGGCCAGGAATATCGTGAATAAAGGAGATTTTCTTTTTCTTTTCTTTCTATCACACAAAGATTTGGAGGACCCCCTGTAGTAACTCTGAGGACCCCCTCGGGGTCCCGGACCCCCTGTTGAAGACCCTTGCTCTACAGGCTGAATTCACTAACTAATAATAATTTAGTCATGTATCAGATTAAGCTAAGTGTGTTAATCCTACCTTGTGTTTCTGGCTTCTCTGAGTGGCTGCAGCAGATCAATGCCGGAAGAGCCATTAGGCTGCAGAGGAAAGGAGTAAGACCAGAGTTAAGAGGCATAAAGAAGGGGGAAAAAAACAAACAAACAAAAAAACAGGTCCCTCTAAGTGTGAATGTATTTTATACATCTAGGCTGAATCTTCCTCTGCACATACTGTACACCTACTCCAACTCACATGTCAAGGACCAAAATGCTCCAGTGTTGTTTTCAAAGACAAGACGAAACATGTTCAGCGACTACCTTTTTACACTGACAAAAACTAAATTGAAATTGAATGAAAACAAGCTGATGAATACAAACTAGACTAAAATAATTGGAAGGGACTAGTGGGCCAGTATATCCACTATAAATAAGTCATTGTACACTTGGTTTCATGATGTAAATAGCCGATCTACAACCTCACAACATGTTGTGATGCGGTATAGATCTGCTATTTTCAGCAAGGGTGAAATCACTCATTAAGACGGCATCAAGGCCTGCCAAATTACATTTTATATATTATTGTTATCATCAACAACCAGGCCTGGAATTTCGTCATTTTAGGGGCAAGGCCACTTTGAGGGCACAAAGGCCAAATGCCAGGGCAGGAAGGCCATCGAATAAAACAAGATTTTAGAATAATTAATAAAACAATTCGTTTAATTTAAGGGTTAAGGATCTATCTGGTGTGAAATAAATAAATTGGTATTTACAATCTGATCCATGCACAAATCAAAGTTACTAGATTGGTTTAAAAACCCCGCCCCACGCTCAGAGACCAGAGACTCTTTCTCTGGTCTGGAGCTGAGTACAGGAATCACTTTTTATTTTCGGCTGCTCCAATGAGCGCGGGGGGTGGGGGTGGGTCTAACGAATATCCAATCCGCGCAGCAGTTGAAACGATTCAAACGAAGTTCACACACAGGCAGGCTGAGGAAGGCACACGCACACACACGCTGAGTTCACCAAGCTGTTTATGTTTATTACATGTTTATGGTTGCAGTTCTGTCACTGGCACAGTGAAAGATTTGCACACATTTTCAAGACTTTTTCAAAAATAGCAGATCTACAAGCTCGCAGCGCGGCACTCGGACGCGACGCACGGTGGACGCGACCGTGCGTCGCGTCCACCGTGCGTCTCGATCACCGTGCATCGCGATCACTCGCGCGCACGCTCGCAAAAAAGTCCCTCCCTGTAAATCGCTTAGAATAGAGCACAGTTTCAGACTAAAGCGTGAGCTGAGTCTGAAATCAGGCTACCCTGGTCCTATGCTTATTTAGTTAAAAACATATCATTACACACCCAATGAAGCTCTGAATTCATGGAGATTTATTTTTCTTTTCTCACATTCCTATGCCAATAATTTGATGACTCCTCTAGGAAACACTTCTGGCTTAGGAATGCTATAAAAAATTAAATCTCCATGAATTTAAGGCTTCGCCGGATGTGCAATTGATAGAACATAAGTCATTTTTGGGGTGAACTACTCCTTTAAAGGTTAGACAACCACTGACATAGTAGTCTCTCAAGAACCGACTAACTGAGCTCCAGTTGAAGTGGACCTTTTCTTTGATGATGGCTGGCCAGATTGCTGACATAGATTTTTTTAAACTTAGAAGGATTCAAAAGACACTTATAGAATTAAAATTAAAAATGTCAAGATTTTTCAGCTGTGAGCTTGTAGACCTGCTATTTTTTTATATTTAAAGCATAAAATATTGAGTCATATTGATTGTGTTCAGGTCTAAATGGGTTAAATGTCAAGGACCCCCAAACTGATATTCATTTGGCCACGGACCCCCATCTCAAAATATGTAGTTCCAGGGACCACCCAGAAGCAAAATTTGAGTTACAAACGTTCGCTTTGAAAATACATATATTCAAAGATTTGCACATATTTTCACGACTTTGTCAAAAATAGCAGATCTACAAGCTTGGCTTGTAGATCTGCCATTTTTAAAAAATCGTGAAAATTTGATTTTTGACCCGATTCTATAAGTGTCTTTTGAATCCTTCTAAGGTTTTTTGAAAAACCTATGTTTCTATGTCAGCAAACTGGCCAGCCATCGTCAAAGAAAAGGTCCTTTTCACTTCAACTGGAGCTCAGTTAGTCGGTTCTTGAGAGACTACCATGTCAGTGGTTCTCTAACCTTTTCATGTCAAGGACCCCCAAACTGATATTTATTTGGCCACGGACCCCCATCTCAAAATATGTAGTTCCAGGGACCACCCAGAAGCAAATTTTCAGTTACAAACGTTTGCTTTGAAAACACATATATTCAAAGATTTGCACACATTTTCACGACTTTTCCAAAAATAGCAGATCTACAAGCTTGCAGCGCGGCACTCGGTGCCGCGCTGTGAGCTAGTCTAGTCAACTCTACCTGCAGATGATAAGTGGAGGCAACAATGGAGTCAATCTCCTTAATTCCACTAGAATGTAATTTAATTGTTGTACTAATAAGTAGTATTGTCATACTACTTATTAACTGAGAACCAATAATATCAGCAATATGTCAATTGCATAGTAATCATGTATCAAAGCTATTCAAAATGGATAGAATCATGATTTATTTTTTAACATAAATGTAAAAAAAAAAAGAAAAACATTTTTTTTTTTTTTTTTTTTTTTTTTAAGCAATAATTTCACGGACCCCCTGCAGTACCTCCGCGGACCCCCTAGGGGTCGCGGACCCCCTGTTGAAGACCCCTGGCCTAACTATCAAACATCAATCATCCTATCCTTGACTCCAGACTCCATTTATTCAACCCCAAATTCATGCTAATTACAAAGCATGCTGGACATGGCAAAACAAACGGCACCCCAGTTATAGTGCGAGTGATCTTCTCCACACAAGCCACCCAGCTGCTTACTGCCCATCCCCCACAACACTGTCTCGAGCTAATCAGCGTTATCAACTTCAGCTGTGCCAAAAGCCGCCCAACACCCCCCCCCCCCCCCCAGGCAGACAAGACTCTCAGGAATACAATCCATGGCTTATTTTCTGCTTGCTTGCCTGCTTTTTCACCTTGTTGTTTAGGCTATCACCTATCATGGATTCATGTCTAATCTGTTTGTACACAATCTTTTGTAACACGTTTTTTTAAGACATTAAACAATGTTCTGAGCCGAGCACTGTTGTATGCTCACTTAGTTGCATGCACTTCGTCACTTCGTCTTGCGCAGGCACAAGACTGAACCTACAGCCCATGGGATTGGATTGGCGGAGACTGTGTCTTAGCAACACTGTAGCCAATGGGCTGCCGCTCCAAACAGCGCAGCGCCCCTCCCAGCAATGGGATGCAGCAGCACTTTTCTCAGAGAGCAGAGTGGAATCGCTGTCAATTCTCAATTAAATCATCCCGTCATTCATATTTATACCCCAACCTTCAAATACGGGACAAAGACTTCCACAGTGAAATAACAGACTGCCAGTGGCATCAGTTCATTTATTTATTCAGTTTATTTTTTGACGGCTCATCATCCGTCCACCAGTGCGTCAGTTCAGCAAAAGCTAAGGTATGGCAACATGACTGTTGTCTGGTCTTGCACGTGATGGCACGCATGCAACACACCAGTCATGTTGCCAAACTATTAGCTACATGCACGATGAGTTTATTTTACATTTTATTATTTTCCCCTGTAATCATGGTATGGTACCATACCCATGTGTGCCTCTGCTCTCTGCCTCGCAATGCTCCCATCCATCAGCTATGCTCGCTGTGTTGCATGCCAGGAGGTTTGCGTTAATGCGTCCCGCCACGATATGCATCAGATTTACATCACTGTGTTACAAACAAATATACAAAATCGTTTGAAAGATTACCTCATGTGTAGACATTATTCTCCTGCCTTCCTCCAGCTCCATGTAGACTACTTCCTTGTATGTGGAAATGTACTGCTGACTGCTGCACGTAGATTGGCTCAAGTGGCACGTGATAGGCAGCACGCCATATGATTGGCTATAGGAGTGTGAAAGCGGCGCAAACACACTGTTCTGCAGTTGCATTGGTTTGGTCAATAGGGGGAGGTAGAGGAGATTCATTAAACACTCCTTAAACACTCTTTTCATGTTTTTCTATCTTTGTGGGGACTTTTCTAAAAAACCGTGTGGAGCTCAACAGGCATGTCAGCAATGCTTACTCTCGATTTAAACGATAAACGGTGTGGGGACGCGGTTTTTGGTCCCCACACCGTTTTGGGTCCTCTGTAGGTGAGTGTGTTGTCAGACGCTTGTCCCCACGAAGTAGCAAAAACAAACACACACACACACACACACACACACACACACACACACACACACACACACACACAGACACAGACACACCAATGGAATGAAGTTCACTATTCTGATGTTATCTGCTACCGCCTGTTCACCTGCCATGCCACGCACTCTCCTCACCTGATTTTCTTTTGTTTTGGCAAGCATTAGTTTTGCAGCAAAACCACTGCTTGATGTAAAATCGGCTACGGTAACTTTTTCAATTAGTTACAAACCCCTTTTCTTTTCTTTTTTATTGATAGTACAGAGAAGAGCCCGGGAGTCAACCCGGGGACTCATACAGCCATACAGTAGCCTATACACAGTACATACTGTATGGTAGCCTATTTTAAGCAAATGGGTCCCCAGATTGCCATGTGACAAATCTGTGACTGCCTAAAAAATCCTAAAGAAGGGCATGCTCTGACAGTGTGCCAAATGGCTTATAGGCTCTTAATCTTTTGTTTAGTTTTTTTTTTTCTTTTTTTTTTCAATGCACATTTAGATGGCTTACTGATGCAGTAGCATTGTTCATCCTTTAGGAATCCAGTATAACAAGCTGTCTCTCTGTATCCCCGCCCAGCTCATCATATTAAAGAACCACACGATAGAAACCTGAGTATTTTCTGGTATCTTGCACCTGACACTCTGGGACTTTCCTGCAACTGCAAGACATTCACCAATAATTACCTATCCATTTTCTACAGATGATGACGGTGTGTTAATCAGCACTACATTGTGACAGCAGGTAAGGAAGCATTGTAGCATTGTACAGTACAACTGTATCCTACAGGTAGATGCGTTGTGGCCCATTGCTTGTCCCTCGACCACAGCCATCCTGAGGCTCTTTCTGCAGCCTCGGAAGCTGTTCCGATGGCTTTTTCCCTTTTCTTTTTGATTGATTATTTTATTAGACAAAAATGGAGAACGGTTGGCCTACAAGTATAGTCAATACAATAGAAATGGGAGGAGGGGATGCTCACTTCTCGCCTGTCTATGGGAGAAGTGATAACTGCCTTTGAGTTTTCAGAATGAAGGATGCCAGCGAGCTACGTGTTTTAAGGGAGTTAGTCAAGGAATTCTACACCTGGGTGGCAGTGATGTAGAAGGAGAATTTACCCATATTTGTCTTATGGGTTTGTGTTATCAGATCATTGTGTGCGATCCCTCTGGTGTTGTGGCTGTTGGCATCGCTAACTTGCGTACCGCTGGGATGCTGTAGTAACAATGTAGAGAACTGTGTAATGTAGAAATGTATTCACTGATGTACACAACTTCAACTAAAGCTTGTGGGGTGTCTCCTCACATTTGAAGAATTAAAACAATGAAGCTGAGATGTTAAAAGGATATTTCACTTTCAAACGTGTACTCAGGCTGTTGTGTTTCACCCTGGACCGTTTTTAGGTTGCTTGATTCAGTATTTCGATATTTGATATTCATTTTATCAGACACTCCCCCTTGCTATGTAGACTGATTTCCTGAGCAACACACTGGAGAAGGCGTCGCCTGCCATTGCCGCGGTGTAAACAGCAGTGTAAGGTAACTTGTACTTAAGTACTGTACTTAAATACAATTTTGAGTATTTGTACTTTACTTGAGTATTTCCCATTTTCAATAATTGTACTTCTACTCCACCACTGGCTGCTGTTTGCACCACAGTTTGCATCTACAGGGAAGCGCTCAGGAAAACTGTCTATACAAACATTGTAACTTTAAAGGACAACTTTAGTTTTTTACAACAAGGGTTCACATTTTAGATTGTAATTAAAGAATATAAAAGATGTTAGGTGTTACAATTATTTCATTTACTTCTTTCTATTGTTTTAGAGATTCTTATTTCAGTGTTTGGGGGCATGCGTACAAGTGGCTAAATATGTCATTTCTCCATTTCACACAGAATAAGGCCATTCCCAAGATACAACGCAACCTTTCGTGGTTGGATGTGACTTATGGGGGCTAGAAGTGATACTGTAAATAGCAAGAAACTGCTGGCTTATGGTGTCTAAAAAGACATATTTAGCCACTTGTACGCATGCCCCCATGCGTACCCATGCCCCACATTTTAGCACGGTAAACGCAATAAAACAATAGAACGAAGCAAATGAAAACATTTTAACACTCACTTTTTCTTTTCTCTAATTACAATCTAAAATATGAACCCTTGTTGTAAAAAACGAAAGTTGTCCTTAAAAGAAAAAATATAGCCTATATATTTTATTTATATATATATATATATATATATATATATATATATACACGTATATACGTATATACATATATATTTATTCGTTGCATGTTTGTAGCAGGAATCCACCATGGAGACCCCAGAGGATCGCATCTTAAACTCCCTGGACCAGCTGAAGGCAGAGGAATTCGACAGGTTCAAGTGGTTTCTGCAAAAGCCTGAACCTGTTGAAGGTCTGCAGCCGCTCCCAAGGAGTCTTCTGGAGAACGCTGACAAGATGAAGACCGTGGATGTGATCATACAGAATTACCCCTCTAATTCAAATTTGGTCATGGTGCATTTCCTGAGTAAGATCAACAGGAAAGATCTTGCAAAGAGGTTTGAAACCACACCAAAAGGTATGTGAAGAGAGGGGAGTTAGGATATGTTTAGTTAAACAAAACCCATGTCTACTGTATAATGCATTATGAACACATTTCATTGATACTCACAATGCTATATAACAATAATCATAACACATTCTAAAGCATTTCATAATGACTTATAAGGTCTATAAAGTATTATAATAGCTGGAAGACTTTTTTGTGGCAAGGATAGTGTATAATAATCCTCATAGTTGTAAAGCATATAATAATAACTAGAAGCTTGGCCGCAACACTGATCTAAACTTACATACTGTATTATGTGTTATCTATTGTGTTTTTACAGAAACAGGGAGTGAATTGGAGAAGATCAACCAGATACTGACAGAGAGAGACAAGAGACTAGAAGAGAAAGACCAACAACTGGCAGAAAGTAATAGATTACTGACAGAGAGAGACAAGAGACTAGAAGAGAAAGACCAACAACTGGCAGAAAGTAATAGATTACTGACAGAGAAAGACAAGAGACTAGAAGAGAAAGACCAACAACTGGCAGAAAGTAATAGATTACTGACAGAGAGAGAGAAACAACTAGAAGAGAAAGATCAACTACTGAAGAAAAGAGAGATTGAACTGGAGAATATCAACCTGAGACTGGTGGAGAGAGACACAGGTCTAACAGAAAAAGACGGGCAGCAACTGACAGAATGTAATAATCTACAAGCAGAAAAAGACCAGCTTACATGTACTACATACCAGGAAAAAAGACTTGAGGACTTTTCTCCATTTGAAAATTACACGGTGGGTATCATTGATTGGAAACAGTACTTCGAACAGCAGGGACAGTTTCATGACTGGGAGGTGATAAGCTCTATGGTACTACGAGATCATAAGAGTGGCGAGGAGTACTCCATCAAAGACGCCCTGAAGGACGGCAGGCTGACACAGCATGACCTGGAGAGTTACAAGGATGGCAAAATGAAGCTTGCAGAGTTTGCACTGTTGGTTAAAGAAGGCCGCTGACCAAGGAGAAGATCAACTACAAGCATGCTATGCTATGCATCTCTCCAAAGTAGACCCATTGTCAGGCTTACTGATGCTACCTGCCGCCTCCAAAGAGTCTGGTTACACTATACGTACAAGTGGAATTCATGCATACTGTAGAGCAGGGGTGGGCAACTTTGATGATGGAGAGGGCCACTATATTTCCACGCTCACTCCAGGGCCGAAACCTCTTATCTCCGTATTTTAACCTTTTTCTTAATTAATGCCTTACTTCGTCAATGTCACACAAAAGCAGCAAAAAAAAGAAGAAAAAAAAGTGTTTTGAGCAATCTGCTATTTTTGCTAATTTTTTATTGCCATCCTGAATAATTTTTTTGTTCTTTTTTAATTGGAATCATGAAAAGTTAATTATTTATTTAATTTCAAATCTCCTCTGCTCCGACACGGTTGGACAAGGAAAAGGCTGTCACCGGTCCCCACTCACCCAGGATAGGAACCTGGATCATGGCACAGGCATCCTGGCCTTTTATAGTATAAGTAACACCATGACTTTGTTGCACCGCTTAGAGACCAGATTTGTTGAGCCCCTCTATCCAGGTTTTGGAGTTCCTCAGTCAATATCTTCCAACTCAAGTGAAGACTAACTGCCTTTTGAACTTTTTTTTTTTAACCTTATCACATGCTGATGGATTTCTATGAATGTACATTTCTTTTGCAGGTCATCTTTAATGTGTGTATATTTGGGATATGGCCTATAGAATGTTCAGATCCCTGGTGTGATTAATAAGATATCAGAAAATACTTTATCAGATTAATGTGATTTTATGTTGTACAAACATCAATGAATATGTATTTACGTTTAATATAATGCATTTTCAAAGCTTACTGTAAAGGCTAAATGCTTGCTGCTGAGTTGCTCTTGTTTACCAAACTTGTCTCATCACGTGGGAAGATATTTTTCAACATCTAATGAAAACAGATGAACCAAAAAACTAAACAGAACATGAAGACACGTTTTTAATATTTTGTATATCCATATATATCCTTGTTTTATTGTGAGATATTTGGGCATGGTGCTGGTGCAATTTTATTTACTCAAATTAATTCATAATTGTATAATTAATGGGCTTTGACAGAGTAATCTAGTTTGATACCGAATGAAGAAAATAACAATAACAAACATGAATAAAAATATGATCAATGTGCATAAATCTTTTATTGCTCTTGTCACAACAGTAGATAGATATATAGATATATACTAGACCTATATAGATTCCTCTGGGGAAATGAATTTGTCATGTCAGTAGTACCACAGTTATAAAACTCGTAAAAAAGATACAGCTAGGAGTAACACATACAACTAATATTATAAAAAAACACAGTAAGAATGTGGTAATGGAGGGGTCTTCAACAGGGGGTTCAGAATAGGGGGTCCTCAGAGTTACAACAGGGGGCCCACCAAATCTTTGTGAGATTGGAACTTTGTTTTTACATTAAACAATTGAACCCTAGGCTAGCATCCCTATTCTGAGGGGAACATTAGCCGCACATAACAGTTCTGCAAGCTCACTCAGAGTGAAAGGTCGAGTTTACTAATCTGCAACACAATTTATACAATGCAGGGTCCCTGCTTCATGTCTCTCTTAGCTAAAGGGTCCATGGCCTGAAAAAGGTTGAAGACGCCTGTGGTATATGGTTTATGAATGCGACAATATCAGTCACCAGAGGCAGGTTTCTAGGTCATATACTTTTTTTTTTTTTTTTTTTTTTACACTTAGGCCTATATTCTATACTATATATTCTTATACTTCAAAACAGGTAATTGTACATGATGAGTGATTAATGAACACCATGACAGGAGCTGACTCAAGGAATGCACTACTGTATTGTAGCACTCCTCTAACACACACACACACACACACACACACACACACACACACACACACACACACATACACACACACACACACACACACACACACACACACACACACACACACACACACACACACACACACCAATGGAATGAAGTTCACTATTCTGATGTTATCTGCTATACCGCCTGTTCACCTGCCATGCCACGCACTCTCCTCACCTGATTTTCTTTTGTTTTGGCAAGCATTAGTTTTGCAGCAAAACCACTGCTTGATGTAAAATCGGCTACGGTAACTTTTTCAATTAGTTACAAACCCCTTTTTTTTTTTTTTTTTAAATTGATAGTACAGAGAAGAGCCCGGGAGTCAACCCGGGGACTCATACAGCCATACAGTAGCCTATACAGTACATACTGTATGGTAGCCTATTTTAAGCAAATGGGTGCCTAAAAAATCCTAAGGAAGGGCATGCTCTGACAGTGTGCCAAATGGCTTTTTTTTTTTGCACATTTAGATGCCTTACTGATGCAGTAGCATTGTTCATCCTTTAGGAATCCAGTATGACAAGCTGCCTCTCTGTATCCCCGCCCAGCTCATCACATTAAAGAACCACACGATAGAAACCTGATCATTATCTGGTATCAACTTGCAGCTGACACTAAACCAATAATTACCTATACATTTTCTACAGATGATGACGGTGTGTTAATCAGCACTACATTGTGACAGCAGGTAAGGAAGCATTGTAGCATTGTACAGTACAACTGTATCCTACAGGTAGATGCGTTGTGGCCCATTGCTTGTCCCTCGACCAGAGCCATCCTGAGGCTCTTTCTGCAGCCTCGGAAGCTGTTCCGATGGCTTTTTCCCTTTTCTTTTTGATTGATTATTTTATTAGACAAAAATGGAGAACGGTAGGCCTACAAGTATAGTCAATACAATAGAAATGGGGGGAGGGGATGCTCACTTCTCGCCTGTCTATGGGAGAAGTGATAACTGCCTTTGAGTTTTCAGAATGAAGGATGCCAGCGAGCTACGTGTTTTAAGGGAGTTAGTCAAGGAATTCTACACCTGGGTGGCAGTGTTGTAGAAGGAGAATTTACCCATATTTGTCTTATGGGTATGTGTTATCAGATCATTGTGTGCGCTTCCTTTGGTGTTGTGGCTGTTGGCATCGCTAACTTGCGTACCGCTGGGATGCTGTAGTAACAACGTAGAGAACTGTGTAATGTAGAAATGTATTCACTGATGTACACAACTTCAACTGAAGCTTGTGGTGCGTCTCCTCACATTTGAAGAATTAAAACAATGACGCTGAGATGTTAAAAGGATTTTCAATTTCAAACGTGTACTCAGGCTGTTGTGTTTCACCCTGGACCGTTTTTAGGTTGCTTGATTCAGTATTTCGATATTTGATATTCATTTTATCAGACTTGCTATGTAGACTGATTTCCTGAGCAACACACTGGAGAAGGCGTCGCCTGCCATTGCCGCGGTGTAAACAGCAGCGTAAAGTAACTTGTACTTAAGTACTGTACTTAAATACAATTTTGAGTATTTGTACTTTACTTGAGTATTTCCCATTTTCAATAATTGTACTTCTACTCCACCACTGGCTGCTGTTTGCACCACAGTTTGCATCTACAGGGAAGCGCTCAGGAAAACTGTCTATACAAACATTGTAACTTTAAAGGACAACTTTAGTTTTTTACAACAAGGGTTCACATTTTAGATTGTAATTAAAGAATATAAAAGATGAGTGTTAAAATGATTTCATTTACTTCTTTCTATTGTTTTAGAGATTCTTATTTCAGTGTTTGGGGGCATGCGTACAAGTGGCTAAATATGTCATTTCACTCAGAATAAGGCCATTCCCAAGATACAACGCAACCTTTCATGGTTGGATGTGACTTATGGGGGCTAGTAGTGTTATTGTAAATAGCAATAAAGAAACTGCTGGCTTATTGTGTCTAAAAAGACATATTTAGCCACTTGTACGCATGCCCCCATGCGTACGCATGCCCCACATTTTAGCATGGTAAACGCGATAAAACAATAGAACGAAGCAAATGAAAATATTTTAACACTCACTTTTTCTTTTCTCTAATTACAATCTAAAATATGAACCCTTGTTGTAAAAAAAACAAAGTTGTCCTTAACTCATTTAGTGCCACCCCTTTCACCACTAGAGGGCGCCCAGTGGCCATAGAAAATCCCATAGAGATATGCTGGTATATGCAGAAGCCCTGCAGCCATGACTTGCCTGAACACTTTCCTTTGTGCATGTACAGGAAGAGGATGAAGTTAGCTTAAAGTTAGCTATTGGCTACCAAGCATTTTAGAAGCCTTATTTTCGTCAACTTAGCCATGATTAAACCTTGCACACCTCATGCATGGGAAAAAAACAGAGAAGAATGAGCTCTAAAAAATCCAATGCAATCCTGGATTGCATTGGAGTGGATTTGTGCAGTTTGTTCAAAGCTTTCAAACAAAAAAATCCGATTGGAAATCCGTTCAGGCATTCTTGAGATAATCGCCATTATGTTTTACATGTTATGTAAACAAACATGGCTGCCCTGTATGTTAGATGGGGTTGTATGGGGGTGGAACATGCAAAATCGCGATTGAAATCATGTTCACTAGATTTGATGGGGTCCAAAAAAAAAAAATCAAAAAAAAAATTTTCAAAAAAAAAAAAAAAATTAGTTCGGGATAGGCACTCTGGGATGCGATAATATATCCCGAACTAATTCGGGATAGGCACTTAAAAGAAAAAATATAGCCTATATATTTTATATATATATATATATATATATATATATATATATATACACGTATACGTATATATATATATATATTTATTCGTTGCATGTTTGTAGCAGGAATCCACCATGGAGACCCCAGAGGATCGCATCTTAAACTCCCTGGACCAGCTGAAGGCAGAGGAATTCGACAGGTTCAAGTGGTTTCTGCAAAAGCCTGAACCTGTTGAAGGTCTGCAGCCGCTCCCAAGGAGTCTTCTGGAGAACGCTGACAAGATGAAGACCGTGGATGTGATCATACAGAATTACCCCTCTAATTCAAATTTGGTCATGGTGCATTTCCTGAGTAAGATCAACAGGAAAGATCTTGCAAAGAGGTTTGAAACCACACCAAAAGGTATGTGAAGAGAGGGGAGTTGCGATATGTTTAGTTAAACAACACCCATGTCTATAATGCATTCATGAACACATTTACAATGCAATTATAATTAGAAACACTTATTGATACTCACAATGCTTTATAACAATAAGCATAACACATTCTAAGGCATTTCATAATGACTAATTTGTGGCCAGGATCATCTATCTATAAATGCGAGAAGTCTCTGCGTGTCTGTCTGCGTGTATGTAATCCGCGTATCTCGAGAACCGTTCGTCCCACCGGCTTCAGATTCGGCACGCACGTTCTCCGCCGCGGCGCGGAGTGCAGTGCCCGGCCTCGACCCGACCCGACGCGCGTTTTTTCCGAAACGGCGCGAAACGTTCGGAATCTCCTTATGCGGGGTTGATTGTTGACATCAGGCTGTTCCGGAGGAAATCGGCGAAAGCTCTGACTCATTGTGACATCACTTCATAAAAGGCTCTGACATCGCGTACGCCACATGAGTCAAAAAAAAATCTCTGTGAGTGTGTATGTATGTATGTAATCCGCGTATCTCGAGAACCGTTCGTCCCACGGGCACGCGCGTTCTCCATATATGGGCATAAAATGAATGCCCCCATATATGGGCATAAAATGGATTGCAGACAGACAGATACAGATATCTCCATATATGGACATAAATGGACAGAGGCAAACAGATGGTCAAAGATCTCCATATATGGGCATAAAATGGACGCAGACTGACAGATACAGATATCTCCATATATGGGCATAAATGGACACAGGCAAACAGATGTTCAAAACGGGTCCTATATGGGCATAAATGAACACAGGCAAACAGATGTTCAAAACGGGTCCTATGACAACAGGTATAATGAGGTTTGCATTAAAGGGGGAACCGGCACTGTGTCTGCAACACAGTTGGATGCACAGACAGATACTCCATATATGGGCACCCGGCGCGAAACGTTCGGAATCTCCTTATGCGGGGTTGATTGTTGACATCAGGCTGTTCCGGAGGAAATCGGCGAAAGCTCTGACTCATTGTGACATCACTTCATAAAAGGCTCTGACATCACGTACGCCACATGAGTCAACAAAAAATCTCTGTGAGTGTGTATGTATGTATGTAATCCGCGTATCTCGAGAACCGTTCGTCCCACGGGCACGCGCGTTCAATGAATGCCCCCATATATGGGCATAAAATGGATTGCAGACAGACAGATACAGATATCTCCATATATGGACATAAATGGACAGAGGCAAACAGATGGTCAAAGATCTCCATATATGGGCATAAAATGGACGCAGACAGACAGATACAGATATCTCCATATATGGGCATAAATGGACACAGGCAAACAGATGTTCAAAACGGGTCCTATATGGGCATAAATGGACACAGGCAAACAGATGTTCAAAACGGGTCCTATGACAACAGGTATAATGAGGTTTGCATTAAAGGGGGAACCGGCACTGTGTCTGCAACACAGTTGGAGGCACAGACAGATACTCCATATATGGGCATAACATGGACGCAGATAGACAGATATCTCCATATCTGGGCATAAAATGGACCCAGAACTATAACTGCAGTGATCTCCATATATGGACATAAAATGGACGCCGACAGACAGACAGACAGATACAGATATCTCCATATATGGACATAAATGGACAGAGGCAAACAGATGGTCAAAGATCTCCATATATGGGCATAAAATGGACGCAGACTGACAGATACAGATATCTCCATATATGGGCATAAATGGACACAGGCAAACAGATGTTCAAAACGGGTCCTATATGGGCATAAATGGACACAGGCAAACAGATGTTCAAAACGGGTCCTATGACAACAGGTATAATGAGGTTTGCATTAAAGGGGGAACCGGCACTGTGTCTGCAACACAGTTGGATGCACAGACAGATACTCCATATATGGGCACCCGGCGCGAAACGTTCGGAATCTCCTTATGCGGGGTTGATTGTTGACATCAGGCTGTTCCGGAGGAAATCGGCGAAAGCTCTGACTCATTGTGACATCACTTCATAAAAGGCTCTGACATCACGTACGCCACATGAGTCAACAAAAAATCTCTGTGAGTGTGTATGTATGTATGTAATCCGCGTATCTCGAGAACCGTTCGTCCCACGGGCACGCGCGTTCAATGAATGCCCCCATATATGGGCATAAAATGGATTGCAGACAGACAGATACAGATATCTCCATATATGGACATAAATGGACAGAGGCAAACAGATGGTCAAAGATCTCCATATATGGGCATAAAATGGACGCAGACAGACAGATACAGATATCTCCATATATGGGCATAAATGGACACAGGCAAACAGATGTTCAAAACGGGTCCTATATGGGCATAAATGGACACAGGCAAACAGATGTTCAAAACGGGTCCTATGACAACAGGTATAATGAGGTTTGCATTAAAGGGGGAACCGGCACTGTGTCTGCAACACAGTTGGAGGCACAGACAGATACTCCATATATGGGCATAACATGGACGCAGATAGACAGATATCTCCATATCTGGGCATAAAATGGACCCAGAACTATAACTGCAGTGATCTCCATATATGGACATAAAATGGACGCCGACAGACAGACAGACAGATACAGATATCTCCATATATGGGCATAAATGGACACAGGCAGACAGATGGTCAAAACTGGTCCTAAAGGGCGGGGCATTCATTCCCTATTTACATTGTTCCGAGTTGGCCAGGTCGCCGACTAGACGCTGGGCCGCCCGAACCAGCGTCTAGTATTGTTAATAATCCACATAATTGTAATGCATAATTGTTGCGACCGAAGGTCGCAGTTTACCATGAGAAACGTCACAGCTTGACATCACACTCTTGCTTCACTGTGATCTCACACTAACAGAATCCCTTGTATGCCCATATATGGAGTTCCCTGATGTCATCAATATTAATGCCCTGTTAGAGAGATCCCTGTGATGCCAGGGGGAACAAATCCCTTTTATGACCATATATGGAGATCCCTGATGTCCACATCCTTGATGTCCACATCACTGTGGCGCGACCTACCCTTTTATGCCTATATATGGAGACCCCTGATGACTGTGGTGAAGGGCGAGGTTGCTTGTCGCCCTGAGGCGTCTTACTAGTAATCACCATTAAAATCCATTAATCACTGTTACAATGCATTGCAGTATTATTATAACTATATTTTGTATTTTGTTTGGGAACACAAATGAATGAATCATAGCTCATAAGGTATACCGAATCATAGAAGTGCACTGTATGATTCCAGGACCAGGCATGTGCACATATACATCAAAGGGGGCTTGAGCCCCTGCTCTTTTATCCACCTGTAAAAGTGCCCTCTCCAGACCATGAATGCAGTATCTATGGTGAAAGAAATGCAAATGCCCTCTTTCCATGCCATACCTGAAGGCAGCATTCAAGAGCTTTGCCTTGTCCAAACTCTCCTGAAAATTACCCTCACTGTGTAGAAATGTACGCTACATCTCCAGTATTGCCTTTTTATGCTTCATTTTAGTGTGGTATCAAGTACCGACCTCCAAGCTAGAAGTAGATGTAAAAGTATCATAAATCGGAAATACTCAAGTAAAGTACAAATAGGCCTACCTTAAAATTGTATTGGGGGTAGAGTGCTGTTGTGTTTACATATGAGTTGGAGGGGAGTGATTTACATTATATTAGCCTATTAATTATTGTTTGGTGAGGAGGGGAGGGGAGCGACTTGCGGCTATTCATTATTGTTTAGTGACCCGTTTTTAACAGAGAAAAACAAATCATTTCACGGAAAAACCCACATTTTTAGCCTGCGCGCGGAGGGGCCTGAAAATGGGCCTGTGCCTAGGGCCCAGTTTGACATTAAAACAGCCCTGAAGATACATACCGTATATTACCAATTAGTAGCCCGGGCATTTATTTTGCAAAATTGATGTGGACCCCGGGCGTTTAAAATAGACCAGGCGGCTATTGGTAACAGGCTTTTATTTATTTTGGCACCGGCCAGCACTGGGCCATTAATTGGTTACTTTTCTCAAACTAAATGGCAAGGTTTATATTTTACCCCAAAAAATTCATCCATAATATTCTAATGAATGTCACATGCGTGTTTGCAGATGTAGGCCTACTGTATGTGCAATGTGCACCCAACTAATGCACAGTTTCATATTATGGCTGGGCTTCTTTCCTCTTTATCACAGATACAATCTGTTCCTGTTTTTTAGGGATGTTCCTAGCGGTTAATTTCACTGATCTGAAAATTAATTGATTAATTTATTTATTGGAATGATATCCAAACTGAGCACATTTAAATCTATTAGGACAAATCTCATTTGAAAAAAATATCAAGAGCATATGAAAGCCTTTTAAAAAATGTATACTATTGGAATCTGCTCCATAAGTCATTACATCAGCCAGCAAAGACGTAAATCTAGGTTAAATACCAATTAACTCCAGCGCACTGCATCTGCACATACTCTGGACTCTGAAGCATATGCAACCAAGTGACCAGCTCAGCTCTCCTCAATGTTACTTTAAACCATAATGTATGGAATTCTCAGCCAACTCCAATTTATGATTCAGCCTCCATGGTCTCACCTCAAAATAGTGGATTAAATGTAAACTACGGCATGTAAACTACGAGGTAACGATTGATTAACATCCAGTAGTAGAGATTTCTACATCACAATCCTTTGCCATCAAAGTATTCACGCAAACTTTGCACCTTAGCAACTTTTCAGAGTAGCCTACATGACTCTCAATCTTAACAGAGGCAGCAGCAGACTGTCTGGCTGAATGCCTCAGTGCGTGCACTGAGCGAGCGTGGTGCGTTGCGACGTGCTGTGAGCTTGTAGATCTGCTGTTTTCAGCGCACCACTGCCATGCAACATAAATTACCAGTTAAATTAAATAAATAGCAAACAATACCAAACAACCAAACAAAGATAAATTGCAAATAATGGCCCAGGCTCTTATGTAACGGAGGTGATCCGAACGTCCCCACCCGGCTTCGAACCCAGGTCTCCCGCGCGAAAGTCCAATATCTTAACCATCTCTCCAAAGGGACATCCCTATGGAGCAAGAGCAGATACTAGACTTTTGAGGCTTCAGGCTGGGGCTGCGACTCTCTCCGCCACACTTACATAAAACCAAATCAGGATAATATTAATTGCAAATAATGGCCCAGGCGCTTAAACGAACCTGGCGTTTATTTGAGACAGGTGTTTATTGCGCAAAATGGGGTCGGACCCCCGGCGGATATATGAGACCCGGCGGCAGTTTGCCACCGGGCTACTAATTGGTAATATATGGTACTGTATATGAGAGATGATATGATTCTTTGAGTGTGTGTGGTTTATCTAAACTTACAAATATGTTTTATCCATTATGTTTTGACAGAAACAGGGAGCGAATTGGAGAAGATCAACCAGAGACTGACAGAGAGAGAAAATAGACTAGTAGAGAAAGACAAACAACTGGCAGAAAGTAATACATTACTGACAGAGAGAGACAAGAGACTAGTAGAGAAAGACCAGCAATTGGCAGAAAGTATTAAATCACTGACAGAAAAAGACCAAAAACTGTCAGAAAGTAATACATTACTGACAGAGATAGACAAGAGACTAGTAGAGAAAGACAAACAACTGGCAGAAAGTCATAAATTACTGACAGAGAAAGACAAGAGACTGGAAGAGAAAGACCAGCAATTGGCAGAAAGTAATGAATTACTGACAGAGAGATACAAGAGACTAGAAGAGAAAGACCACCAACTGTCAGAAAGTATTAAATCACTGACAGAAAAAGACCAAAAACTGTCAGAAAGTAATAAATTACTGACAGAGAAAGACAAGAGACTAGAAGAGAAAGACCAACAACTGGCAGAAAGTTCCAAACTACTGACAGAGAGAAACAAGAGCCTAGAACAGAAAGATCAACTACTGAAGAAAAGAGAGATTGAACTGGAGAATATCAACCAGAGACTGGTGGAGAGAGACAATAAACTAACAGAAAAAGGCCGGCAGCAACTGACAGAATGTAGTAAACTACAGGCAGAAAAAGACCAGCTTACAAAAAGTAATACATTACTGACAGAAAAACAGAAACAACTGACAGAGAGAGACGAAAGACTAAAAGAGAAAGACCAACAGCTCAAACGAGATGAGGAGCTGAGGACGACAAAGAAGGAATGTGAAGATGCCATCACTGAAAACACACGTCTTGGTGAGAAATGTATTATTTAAAACAGTGGTTCTCAACCTTTTCAGGCCACGACCCCCCAAATAATAATAATAATAATAATAATAATAATATTAATAACAATAATTCTTGGAATCCTGAAACAAATCTATCATTTCCGAGGATCTCAAGGTGGAGGGGAGAGACTGGGGAAAGTCCTTTGCGCCTGCTGCTCTCAAGTTATACAATGAGACACACAACGGCCATTTGGCAAGGACTATAACTTTTATTTGATAATTTGGCCAATGTTTGACCAGTTTTTCTTTTTATAGTATAATTTGTTGATTACTTTTTATGCAGTAATGGTCGTTTTCTTTTCTTTCTATTTGAGGTTTTAAAAAGGTCTTAAAAGTCTTTAAATTGTTGTTTCACTGTCATCTGGGGACCCCCCAAAATCATGTGGGGAAACCCCTGGGGGTCCCGACCCACAGGTTGAGAACCACTGATTTAAAGATTTGCATATAGTTTGCTTGTTCTGTCGATGGCTGTGTACAAATAAATGTACAAATATCTGTCGTTGCAGCTCAGCAGCTCCGTGAAATGAAAGAAGCAGAAAAGAAAAGTAAGATGAAATGTTTTCTTTATCTTTGTGTTGGGCATCTGATGAATATTTGTCTTTTCTTTTAAAGAGTAGATATAGCCAGGGCCACCAGAAAGTCATTGTAAGGCACCATGTTAGCAAAGGGCCATCAAAATGGGCTGAGCTGATCATCATCATAATAATCATAATAATTAATGAAATATGGTGCATCATGTGTGTTGGTGCAGCATGAATGACATGGATGAATCATGTATTAGGTGCATGTCTGCAATGAGCTCTCCTCCCCAGTCTTGTGATTTGTTTGTATTGTGTCTGTTTAGTGTTTGTTTGATCTCTCCATCGCTCCCAACATTTGATCATTCCAAATTGATAGATTGACTACCAGTGTTCTGCTGGGCCACAATGTTGCTGCTAATTTTATAATAATGTGGATCTGGCACCTATTCATTGACAAATTAAGCACTGGTAATATGCAAGATAGCTCTCTAAATATTATGAACGAATCATCATCTTATGGGCTATTATGTCAGCTAATCATAATGGGCTGTTTTAAAATTCCTTATGCCTAAAAACACAGGGGTTTCTGTTTCCACCAAAACCACCACGTCTATTGTGGATCCAGACACACTAGAGGAAATGTCTCCAGCTGAAGCTTCCAAGGTGGGTCTGATTGATCAGAAACAGTACATCAAACTGCAGGGACAGTTGTGTGACTGGGAGGTGTCTATGCACTCTTAAAAATGTTGGGTCAAAAACAACCCAAGTTGGTTATTTAGGTAACCCAACATGTAACGCTGTTTTGGACCAGCCCAGCATGGGTTATTGATAACCAGCAGGGTTGGGTTAAGGCTGTGACCCTACATGTTGGGTTGGGATTGTACAACCAAGTAATGGGTTAAAAGTGACTTTGCTGTTGGGTTAATGTGATACTGCTGATGGGTTGGAATCTAACACCCAAAAATGGCTTAAAAGTGACCTTGTTGTTGAGATTGTACGCGCATTCACATTAAATCTATTCATTTTTTTTACAACATTTTCTTCAATGACGTTTTTCATGCTCAATCTACTCAAGGAAGAATGCATGCGGAGTAAATTATGCATCTGGTCGTGGCAATATGTCACAACTTTTAACACAACAGATTCTATGGTGCTTCACTCTAAAAGAACAGCAAACCTGTTTGTATGTGTCAGTCTGGACCATCTTAGCCATGGTTTCTGTTTCTGTAAGCAACTATGTTTTTTTATATATTTTTAATTAGGGATTATGACTGGGCTACATCCACTGCGATCATCTACAATACAATGTTGTTTTCTCTATCTAAAACCATAAAATAATGGAAAAGTTTGTAAAAAATATCTGTATGGGAGCACAGTTGCATGCTGGGTAACTGCCCACCCACTTAGTTTAACCCAATAGTGGTGCAATTCACAAACCAATGTGTTGATAGACAGAGAGGGCGGGTCTATTTTAACCCAAGTTGGTGCAATGCAGTGAACCATGTGTTGGGTAAACTCGAATTCAAAAGCCTATACCAACACTTGGGTTATGAACTCAATGCATTTTATCTGATGATGTGGGCGGGCCATCCATAGCCCAACAGATGGTTTACTAATTTTAAGTATTTTTAATCCAATGTTTGGTCAAACTGACCCAACCTTTGACCCAACAGCGTCAACTCAAAAGGATTGAACGTTTGACCCAACAGTATGGGTCCCTATGGTGAGGCATCTGTGCTACAAGATCATACGAGTGGCGACCAGTACCCCATCAAAGACGCTCTGAAGGATGGCAGGCTGACACAGCATGACCTGGAGAGTTACAAGGATGGCAAAATGCAGCTTGCAGAGTTTGCACTGCTGGTTGCAGGAGCCCGCTGACCAAGGAGAAGATCAACTCCAAGCATGCCATGAAATCTCTCCAAAGTAGACCCATTGTCAGGCTTACTGATGCTACCTTGCCACCTCCAAAGAGTCTGGTTACACTATACGTAGAACTGGAATTAACCTCATGCATAGAGTATTCAAGTCTGATCAATACAATATCAGAAAATACTTAGGAATTTCATGTTGTACAAACATCAATGAATATGTATTTACGTTTAATATAATACATTTTTGACTCAGGAGTCTCTATAGTGTACGTGCCAACGGTGATGCAATTGTAGTCCTAGAGCGGCCACATTTTGGGTCAAACAGGTGTTTCAATTGTTTGATTGGCATAGAACTAATGCTCTACTCCAATCAGAACACCTGCGTAAGGCTGTGTTGAACCCAACAAATGGCCGCTCTAGAACTACATATTGGCACACCCTATTGCAAAGCTTACTAAAGGCTAAATGTTTTCTGCTGAGTTTCTCTTGTTTACCTAATTTTTCTGATGTGGGGACATATTTTTCGACGTCTAATGAAAACAGATGAACCGAAAAAAAGAAAAAAAAATAGAACATGAAGACAAGTTTTTAATATTTTGTGTATCCATAATTAAGTGTGCCTGCCATGCAATGCAATGGCAAAACACTTATTGTAATCCGCCATACTTAAGTCATTAAGTAAGTAACGTTCTTGCAAATTTGGAGCCGTAATAACTGCCGCACGATTTATGCCACCGCCGCAATATATACATCAAAACGTGCGGCTCGGCCGGGAATGGTGTGCTATTACTTTTCTTTCCGATCCGCGTTACGATTGCGACGTAATTCGCAAAAAACGACGCCCAAAAACCCCATTGACTTAGAATGGGGGAAATTTCAGCACGTAATAACTGCCGCACAATTTACGCCACCCCCGCAATATATACATCAAAATGTGCGGCTCGGCCGGGAATGGTGTGCTATTACTTTTCTTTCCGATCCATGTTACCATGGTGACGTAATTCGCAAAAAACTACGCCCAAAAACCCCATTGACTTTGAATGGGGGACTCTGAAAAAAACCCAGAAACTTTGGCGCCACATAACTCTGCCATACTTTTGCCTAGCAACGTCATTTAAAATGTAAAATGCTCACACAACTTTGGTCTTTTTCCGACCAATAGGGATGAGCTGTAATTGATTAAGCCCCGCCCCCTCTGTATTCCTATTGGCTGGGCTTAAACAGACAATACTCCAGTTCACAGCATGGTACTGTCTTGAAACTTGGTGTCTGGACTTAAACGGCCAATAGGGACGTATTACTTAAGCCCCACCCCTATTAACCCTTTTAGTGCCTATCCCGAACTAGTTTGGGATATTCGGGATCAAAAACAATTTTTTATTTGCTATTTTACTTACCCCGAGCTGCTTGGAGCAACGTGGGTGGTCCCGGCTCGCCCAGCGCTCACCAACAAGAGACGCTAGATGCTCCGACGATTTATTCCATTGAAAATGGTTTAAAATAAAGTTTAGACCCCCCCCAATGTTCACCAAATGTTCATTGTAGGCGGCGCGACGTATTCCAGGGTGCCTATCCCGAACATGTCCGGGATATTTAATAAAATGATATTCTCCGATAAAATATACGGCCGAATCGCGCCGCCCACTCCAATAATAAATCACATCTTTAGACAGGATTTTCTCCGGATTGTGTCCCCAGACCCAATGAGAAAGTTTTTTGCGGCTGAAATAGCTTTAGATCGGGCTTCTAAATGGGTTAGCATTTTGGCTACGTGTCAGCTAGCTTCCTCCTCTGGACACCCATAGGATTGACCGGAGTGAAAACACAGGCCAGTTGGGAGAGGGTCGACGAAAGCTATAAAGAAGGTCAATGGAGACATTTCTGGCACTCTAGCACCCCTTGTGGCCGGATGGCACTGTATGAGTTAAGCCCCACCCCTATCTTCCTATTGGCTGAGCTTTAAACGGCTATATCTCCAGTTTGCAGCATGGTACCGTCTCGAAACTTGCTGTGTGTACTTAGATGGCCAATAGGGATGAGCTGTAATTGATTAAGCCCCGCCCCCTCTGTAACAGGAAGTGCCCTTCGCCAAACAGGAAGTGCCTCTACATCTCATGAACCGTTTGTCGTACAGACGCGCGGATTGCGTCATATGACTTGATTAAGAGTCCTTGACCTTAATTGGGGCCTATTTCGCCAAACAGGAAGTGCCCCTCACCAAACAGGAAGTGACCCTTTACCTCGTGAACCGTTTGTCGTACAGACGCGTGGATGGCATCAAATGACTTGATTAAGAGTCCTTAACCTTAATTGGGGCCTATTTCGCCAAACAGGAAGTGCCCCTCACCAAACAGGAAGTGACCCTTTACCTCGTGAACCGTTTGTCGTACAGACGCGTGGATGGCATCAAATGACTTGATTAAGAGTCCTTAACCTTAATTGGGGCCTATTTCGCCAAACAGGAAGTGCCCCTCACCAAACAGGAAGTGACCCTTGATCTCGTGAACCGTTTGTCGTACAGACGCGCAGGTTGCGTCAAATGACAAGATTAAGAGTCCTTAACCTTCATTGGGGCCTATTTCGCCAAACAGGAAGTGCCCCTCACCAAACAGGAAGTGACCCTTGATCTCGTGAACCGTTTGTCGTACAGACGCGCGGGTTGCGTCAAATGACAAGATTAAGAGTCCTTAAAGGGATATTCCACTTTCAAAAAAACTTTTGGTCATTGTATGGTCTAATCAGGCTTGTATGAACACCCTGAACAGTTTTTAATTTGCTTCATTCAGTATTTAGATATGTGTCCCAGGCTGGTGAAACCGTCCTAATGTCGCCAATTTTAAAACGGCAGAAAAGTGAGAAAATGAAGTCAAAGTCGTTTTTTGTATTTTTCGTTTTTTTCAAATTCTCACAAGTTCGAATTTATAACAAGGGTTTCGTGTCAAAAGATAGTTGTTTTAAGGTATGACAATGGCTAGTTTTATTTGTTAAACTAGGCTGCTTTTGGAAGAAACTGTACGTGGTTTTTGGGGGAGGAGAGAGAGCGCTCTGAAAAGTAATTGTCTCGTATTTCACGCTTTGAGCACCGCCCATACAGTGACAAGGACAAAGGACCGGCTGACAAAATGAGCGATATAAACTTTATTTCAACAAGCTGCTTCGATTTTCTTCCACGCTTATGAAGTAAACAGATGAGAGACCGGCATAGGACCTTTACTTTTTGGATATAATGTTCACAAAAGGCAAGAAGCGTTCGAGAACCGGGGCTTTATGTTATACTATAGACTTGTGGCCGAGCTGCGTTAGCTTCACGCTAACGCTGGCTGTTTATTATGAGAAGCAGTGGCTAACGGCTAACGTTAGCTAGCGCTGAAGGCATCGTATACACAACACAACTGGAATTGTTGCTCTTCTACAAGCTCACAACGCGAGGAGTTTAAGTCTGTCAGAACCATCAGATTATCGTTCTGACTGAAGTTACACAAACACTGATTATGCTACATTTGGCACAGTTAGCCCGACCAATTTAGATAGGGCTCGAGTTACGGTGTTGCGCACGTATTACATTCACTTCAACCTGGTGTGGAGCAGTTAAACCTATTTGCCACGTACGTCTACAAAAACGTTCATATTTCAAAGATAAAGTGCTTACTGAAGTCTCACAGATGTCACAGTATGGTACGCTCAAGCAGAATTACCAGTATCTTTCGTATTGTTTAATAAACAGCATTTTAATCCGATCAGATGCCATTTTCTGTTGTTTTTCAGCCATGCGACCCCATCGGTTGCGAGGTGTACTGCACTTAGATACATTAATACCTTTTTAAGGAAACGCCGACCGATCGGATTAAAATGCTCCTCGTTAAATAATACGATCATTACGGGACATTCTGCTGGAGCGTACCCTATGGTGACATCTGTGAGACTTCAGTAAGCACTTTATCTTTGAAATATGAACGTTTTTGTAGACGTACGTAGCAAATAGGTTTAACTGCTCCACACCAGGTTGAAGTGAATTCACGGTTGGCGCAGCGTAGCGTCTTTACATTTAGCCCAATAATGCTAAATCACAATAACTAAAGTTTAAAACATACATGAACCACTTTAGCCCTATGTTATACCAAGGCTATTTGAAAATAGCCAATCTACAAGCTCACAACGCATTGCGGTGCGACGAGTTGTGAGCTTGTAGATCTGCTATTTTCAAACATTTTTGTACTTTTACTTTTGGTACTTTAAGTACATTTGGATACCAATACTTTTGTACTTTTACTCAAGTACATTTTTTAATTCTGGACTTTTACTTGTAACAGAGTGATTCTACATTGCAGTATTGATACTTTTACTTAATTATAAAATGTAGGTACTTTTGTAATACACTATTTTAGTGAAAAATAAAAACTACAAAAAGAAGAAAATGACAGGATGAGCATATAAGGAGGGGAGGAGGTAGAAAAGACCACTGGCCACTATTTCTGACACTATAGCACTATAGCACAATACCACAGGTCTACTACTAAATAGTAGTTTTAAATAATTGTAGTGGAATAATAGTAAATTTGAAGTTGACAGCTATACCACTGTGGGTGTGGTTTGACTTGGGGGGGAGTGATTGGGGGGGGGGGGGTAAGTACCTATTGTCCCTCCCATTGTCACACCCACTTCTGGCTACCTAGAGGTGTAAAAATGTTCCTTGCATTGAAATGGCTTTTTAAGCACTTTGGGTTTTATGGTGCAACAAGTTTAAAATGCCCATAACTTCTTCAAATATGCTCCAATTCCAACAAATGATACATCATATGAAAGCTTAGATTCTGTACTTGGATAATCTGTACAAAAAAGAAAAATGACCAATGCAGACATAAGGAACAAAGTACCAGACCTAGTCACATATTTGATGTAAATGTTACCAGGCCCTACACACCCAGGCCCTCTCCACATACACACCCATTGTAACTTCAAACTCCATTTTAACCATGATAGATTCATTAAAAACACCCATTATTTTTTCTGGTGACTCATATTACCCTCCTAATACGTGAGCAGACCGTGCTTTTTCAATAACTTTTTTCATTTATTTTTAATAATTCTTTGGGAAAATGGAAAACATTAAATACAATAATATTTTATTGAAAATAAATGAAAAAAGTTATTGAAAAAACACGGTCTGCTCACGTATTAGGAGGGTATTGTGAGTCACCAGAAAAAAATAACAGGTGTTTTTAATGAATCTATCATGGTTTACATCAAATATCTAAATACTGAATGAAGCAAATTAAAATCTGTTCAGGGTATTCATACAAGCCTGATTAGACCATACAATGACCAAAAGTTTTTTTGAAAGTGGAATATCCCTTTAACCTTAATTGGGGCCTATTTCGCCAAACAGGAAGTGCCCCTCACCAAACAGGAAGTGACCCTTGATCTCGTGAACCGTTTGTCGTACAGACGCGCGGGTTGCGTCAAATGACTTGATTAAGAGTCCTTAACCTTAATTGGGGCCTATTTCGCCAAACAGGAAGTGCCCCTCACCAAACAGGAAGTGACCCTTTATCTCGTGAACCGTTTGTCGTACAGACATGTGGGTGGTGTCATATGAAGAACCATAATGTTAAAGCTTATGCAAAAAATGGTAATGTTAAAAAATGTAACGCTAATGCTAACACCAACCGCTACACAAGGTTGCACAGACATAGCGAGCTGCAGGCACACTTAAAATTTCTTAGAAATTTTCTTTTCTAGTATTCTGTTTTATTGGAGATATTTGGGCATGGTGCTGGTGCAATTTTATTTACTAGAATAAATTAATAATTGTATACTTAATGGGCTTTGATAGATGAATCTAGTTTGATACAGAATGAAGAAAATAACAATAACAAACATCAATAAAAATGTATCAATGTGCATAAATCTTGTATTGCTATTGTCACAACAGTAGATAGATATACAGTATGCAGTACTAGCTAGACCTATATTGATTCCTCTGGGGAAATGAATTTGTCATGTCAGTAGTACCACATTTATGAAACAGAAAAAAAGATACAGCTAGGAGTAACAAATACAACTAATAATAATAATAATTAAAAAGTAGAAACACAGTAGAAATGTGGTAACGCAGGGGTCTTCAACAGGGGGTCCAGAATCCCTAGGGGGTCCTCAGAGTTAAAACAGGGGTCTGAGTGCGATAGGAACGTTGTTTTTACATTAAACAATTGAACCCTAGCATCTGAGAAGAACATTAGCCGCAAATAGCAGATCTGCAAGCTCACTGAGCTTGTATATCGGCTATCTTCGGGCAAAGACGTTTGGTGTAGAGGGGAAAAAAGAGCTGACCAAGTACAGAGTGAAAGGTCAAGTTGACTAATCTGCAACACAATTTATACAATGCGGGGTCTCTGCTTCATGTCTCTCTTAGCTAAAGGGTCCATGGCCTGAAAAAGGTTTGAAGATGCCTGGTACAGTATATGGTTTATGAATAGAGTATCAGAGAAACCAAAGATTTAGGTATAGCCTACTACGTTTTCTCATTTTTTACATTAACTCTGACAGTGAACAAACAACAATCTCAGAGTTACAGACCTGTAAGGGTCCATTTAGAACCCCATCAGAGCATGCTGAGAGTCCCTGGACCATCATAGTGTACTATATGGATGGTAAATTGAGTAAAGACATTGAGAAACATATTATGAGTAAAAATAATATATTTTAAAAAGATTTGAACAACAGTTGCCTTAGCAGGCCTCTAGTGATTCTTCAACTATTCAAAAAAGATTTTGTTTTGGGAGAGAAAGCATACAACCAGCTCCATAAACGAGGTCTTAAATGTTCTTATGACCCACTTCATACACGCCAGGGTGAAGAATGTGTGTTCTGTAACATCATAATAAACATCTGAAAATGTGTACAAAGCAAGTAATTTATCATTTTAATGATACTGAGTACAATATTGGAAAGTAATCAAGATTTCTATGGTTGTAATTCATAATCTAAAAAAACAAAACAAAAAAAAAGCTCACAGTAACTCACATCTTTGCAAGGCCTTTGGAAAATGTAGGATTTTGAGTGACCAATTGTACTCTGGGTTTGGATACCTTGATATGGATCATGAAGCTCAAGCTTGTCGTCTATTTTCAAAAACGTATTAAACATGTTTTAACCCTTGGATGCATGACCTACCAATACCTACACTCTTCCATGAGTGGGGTCAAAAATGACCCCAATTAAAATCAATGCGTTTTTGCTATAAACTACTTTGCTCTCACACATAACTCTGCCATACTTTTGCCTATAGCAACGTGATTTAAACTTTAAAACGCTCACACGACTTTTGCCTTTTTGGGATGAGCTGTAATTGTTGAAGCCCCGCCCCCTCTGTCAACTAAACGCGTGCAGCAGCGTGATATTGAAACGTAACGGCAATCGCGCAAGACACGCCCCTGCTTGCCTTTGATCACGCCCACACCTTCCTCTGATTGGGCAGGGTCCGTTGCCATGTGAACTGCCTTGAAAACAAGATGGCGGCCCCCTGTCTTTAGCTCTTTGCGGCGCTACACGCTAATATTCAGTCTTTTAAATGAGTAAACCGACGTTTAAACTAAGTGCTTGCTTAGCGTCACACCAATTAAGGTTTAATAATACAAACCTCTGCTGCTCATCCACCTCCATTGTAACCAAGGCATTTTCACCCACTGCCGCTGGTAAATAGGGTAATTTTACCTTGGCATTAGGACAGAGGCTATGCCTCAGACCAAGCCTCAGACAAGAGGAGCCTTTGGCCAGTCTGCTTTTGCGGATGGCAATTGTCCAGTAGGCAGAGAAAAGTAGAGCATAGGAGCATATATGCCATCAAGCTAAATTGTCTAATCCAATGCAGCTGTCACAATTTGTATAATTTCCATGAGGAATTGGTGACACAAGCCTTTGTTCAAGGACTCCTTCCTGGCCGTTTTAGAGAGCATATCCATGCCCCATTGCCTCAATGCCCTCAAGCAAGCAGAATGTTACCATCCTTGTTTTGACTGTCCATGCCTATACCAGACAAGCCAAGTGTGGGGAAAGTGATGGTGAATGTGAAGTGAGTCATTACAGGAGCCATTCCCCAGTCTCTACCGGTCAATCACAAGAGGCACTGGATAGACAGAACAAAGGCCTATGCTCTGGCTGCTACCAATGTGGAGAACCGCGACACATAGACCACATGTGGTTCACATCCAGATTGAGAGTTGGATCAGCTGGACAGTTCCCTGCGTGATCTACAGTGACACTTTTGGACAAAGACAACAATGTATACTACACGCAGTGGACCAGCCCTACTGTAATCAACAGATTGCCATATCATTGTGTCAACATCTCCTTATTACCAGTAAGATGCCCTAAGGGCGAGAATGCTTCATGTGATATCACAATATCTCCAGGGCATGGCCACTTTACAGGCTACCTTCAATAAACCTACAGTACATGATGAATACTCTAACGTTTTTCAAAGTTTTCATGCCTAAATTGCCTAATACATCCTAATACAGACATAACCGATATGCATGGAGTTCAAGTATTACTAGCGATGGATATGAATAATATTGCCATAGAGACCGGACAACCTATATTTCAATATATAAAACTAATATATTCTTATATAATATGTCTCCAAGAAAAAGTACGATTTATCAGGGGGAGGAAAAACGCAGATCCAAAGAGAACAGTGTGACACAGGATGAGGAGGATGCAGACCAAAAGACAGGGTGAGGAAGAGGACAAGCATCGAGTTAACCAATCCTCCGGGGAGGGGGAGATGCTGCAGAACGAGGAGGAGGAGGAAGACACACGGCTGTTATTTGTGTCCTGTTTTCACTGGCGTGGGGCCAGGGCTCCTAGGAAAACTTGATCTTGAGCCTCGAGGGAGGCACAGGTACCCGGACCTGCCAGATCCTGTTGGAGAAGTGTCAACACCCAGTGTCAACAATAACATGTTTGCAGTGAGGCGAGTTTTATTAAACAGCATAAGGTTCATTCCAGTTTAATGTTCTTCCAACACCGCACCCCCCTCCCGACAAACCCATAGAACCACAGTGTCAGGCATGACAGAGATACATACAGTACATACATACATACGGACAAGCTGTGACCGTTCACATACTAAACTTGCGACCTATGATCGCAACTATTATTACTACTATTACTAATTTACTACTACTACTACTATTACCAGTAAGACGCCCTAAGGGCGAGAAGCGACCGTCAGGGCGGGCGGAAAAACAACAGACTTGTAAGAGGAGGCGGAGCTTCAACAATTAGCTCGTCCATATTGGCCATCTAAGTCCAGACACCAAGTTTCGAGACGGTACCATATGCTGCAAACTGGAGTTATGGCTGTTTAAAGCCCAGCCAATAGGAGGAAAGAGGGGGCGGGGCTTCAACAATTGCAGCTCATCCCTATGGCGGTCTAAGTCCGGAGACCAAGTTTCGAGACGGTACCAAGCTGCGAACTGGAGTTATGGCTGTTTAAAGCCCAGCCAATAGGAAGACAGGGGGGCGGGGCTTCAATAATTACAGCTTGTCTCTATTGGCCGGAAAAAGTGTCAAGTCGTGTGAGTGTTTTAAAGTTGAAATCACGTTGCTGCGCAAAAGCATGCCAGAGTTACGTGTGAGAGCAAAGTGTGACAGCAAAGTGTGACAGCTGCTGCACGCGTTTAGTTGACAGAGGGGGCGGGGCTTCCACAATTACAGCTCTTCCCTATTGGCGGAAAAAAGGCCCAAGTCGTGTGAGCATTTTAAAGTTGAAATCACGTTGCTAGGCAAAAGTATGGCAGAGTTATGTGTGAGAGCAAAGCACAAAAAAAAAAAAAAAAAAAAAAAAGTGTATATAAGTTGTCCTTGACACAAACATGTCTGAGAACCACTGCCTAAAATGGACTACTGCACTGTAGCACCAGTTCCAGTCTGTCTGGCTTTGCAACATATTTCACGACATTCACACGTTCACACACTGCCGGTAGAGCAAACCATGCAAGGCACCAACCTGCTCATAAGGAGCAGGTTGAGGATTCAGTGTATTGCTCAAGGACACTTAGAAACGCAGCCCCGCTTTACCTCCTAAGCCATTTTACACCCGGAATGTGTCAAATGGTTTGCTATATCAGAACAACAGACATAAGCTATTTATATGAGATGGTTCAAGGTGGTTGTTGTCACAACATGAAATTAATGCCTCCTACTTCAATATTCTAAAATAATTCACTGTCAAAATGTCATGGATTCTTTTCTATTTTTTTATCATTATCATTCCAAGCCGGGAAAGAAAAACATGTACAGTTTACTAGCGTTGTAATCAAAGCTGCATTCCTGTTGATGTTGTTTATTCAGCTTCAGAATGATTTAAATGATAAACATTATCATGTATCATTTATATTGTGGCTCAGGGGTCTTCAACAGGGGGTCCAGGACCCCTAAAGGATTCTCAGAGTTATTATAAGGGGATGTAAATCTTTGTGTCATAGGGACTTTTTGTCTTTCTTTTCCTTACTTTCCTTTCCTTTTTTTCTCTCACATCAACCACTTAACTCTAGCATCCCTACTGTGAGGGGAACATTGGCCTAAAATAGATGATCTACAAGCACAGAATTATGAGGGTTTAAGTGGTTAAATGTCTGCATAAATCCAACATAGGCCTATTAATAGAGAAGATAAGTCATTAATTAAAAAAAAGTGGATTGTGATGATTGTGCTGTCAAACAAGTCTAAGATAATTTTACACAATATGTAGTGGGGGTCCCTGCTTTGTCTCTCTCTCAGCCAAGTCCTCACAAGTAATAATACAAACAATAAGGCAGTGTGTGTGTGTGTGTGTGTGTGTGTGTGTGTGTGTGTGTGTGTGTGTGTGTGTGTGTGTGTGTGTGTGTGTGTGTGTGTGTGTGTAGAATGTGCTCTACAGGTGTGTGTGTGCCTGTGGCACCTGTGATGGTGAGTACAAATACTAGTGTTGGGAGTAAACCCGTTACTAAATAATGCACTACTTTAAAGCCCTTTGCACACAGGACAGTTGCGTTTTTTTCGTTTGCGGCATGAATAAAACGCATTGGATTTGGTGTGCAAGGCTGTGTGGAATCGGCGCTGCGGATCCAAAAACGAGTCATAAAAGGAGTGATGAGTTTTTTACCGCATGCGACAAGGCGCACGAATCGAACTGATTTCGATTGAGAAAAAAACGCACGGCGGCAGCCACTCGTCGCACGGCTAATTCGGAGCCGGTGTGCATGAGGTCATAGAGAATCATTGTTTTCTTTTCAAAAAATTATATTGTCCGTTTTATCCGTGCGGTTAAACGCGCCTGTGTGCAAAGGGCTTAACTCTACTTCTTTTGCAGCAACAAGTAGTGTACCTAATTACATTTTACAATTCAGTGATGCGGTTTGCAACTGAAAATGTGTGTGTTAGTGATGTCCACATCACAGACACCATATTTGGGTATGACTGACCATCCATCCAGAACCCCATAGATGGAGATGACTGTGACATCTAAGTCTGACATCATCACAGACTCTAAACTTGGACACGGTTGACCTCAGGAATCCATATATGGATATCGGCCAACACATCATCATGACATGAGCGCTCTAACCAATGGTTTAAAAGGAGACTCACAGTCTCAACGCTCCCCAGTTCTCCGTCTGTCAAATACAGTACACAGATACAGGACAATAACTGCAGAATCAGAGCCGTTTACACTCCCTCCCCCTGTCTAATTAACATGCTATCTAATTTACAATTTAACCTAAGACACCACGAAACAGTCCCCTTTCTTTATAAGTACTATTTTTCAGGGGTATTTCATTTAATTGAGAAAATATACAGCCTCCCTCAGGCATAAGAAGGAAAACATCAGTCACCAGAAGCAGGCATTTCCAGGCCATCACTTTTAAGTACAGCCACCAGAGGGCGCCAGCGGACAAGACTCACACAACATCACTGCTCCGCTGCCAGCGCGTTGCATTTTGGGACCAAACCAAGATGGCAGCCTCCTTGTGCCTGGACGTTCTATGCCGAGTGAGAACAACAACACCGCGGCTGTTCAGGCTTCAAAGTGCTTGTTATAAGAACGTTTTGCACCATAACGGTGCTAGTTTTAGCAGCGACACGCAGAAGGACGGAGGGGTGACGGAGGAGGAGGAGAAGAGCGCACATGGAGAGGAAGGGAACAGACCGCAGAGGAGCGGCTTCGCAGAGGCGTTTGACCTGCACACTGACATGAAGGCTGAGCAGCAGAACCAGCAGGTATTTGGCTGTCACATAATCCAGTGGTTCTCAACCTTTTCAGGCAGCGACCCCCAAAATAATTATTGTAACAGGGGACCCCCCAAATAATCGTATTGTAACTGGGGACCCCCAAAATAATCATATTTTATTTTAACTGGGGACCCCCCCACCCTGACGAGCACTAAGAGTTGAGGCATTGCATGTTCTATAACATGGTTATATTGTGAAAATAGCAGATCTACATGCTCACGAGGCATTGTGAGCATGTAGATCAGCTATTTTCACAATGTCTGCCTCTAATAATATTTGACAATTTGGCCAATGTTTAATTTGTCATTTTAGAGTTATTAAAAAGTCCTTAAATTGTCACTTTAGTGTGCAGATACCCTCTAGACACTTAAACTCTATGTTGGTCTGTTTACTGTTGAGAGAGAGAGTGTCGCCACTCCGACAATAAGAAGTCCATTTCGGAGTGGCGACATGTCGGAATGGAGAGAGCCTCCCAGAGAAAACAATGTTTTAAGTTAAGCTAATAATCTGGGGACCCCCCGAATTAATTTGGGGACCCCTCCTGGGGGTCCCGACCCACAGGTTGAGAACCACTGAAATAATCTATCATTATTAACATAGCGCTTTATTATTGATTGATTGAAGAATGTATTCGAAGTTTGCATAGGAAAAAAGAGTGGTGGAAAAAAAGTACTCATATTCTTTACTAAAGTAAAAGTACAATTAACGCAATGTAGAAATACTCCATTAACAAGGAAAGGTCCTGAATTGAAAATGTACTTGAGTACAATTACAAAAGTATACCTAAGTATCAAAGTAAAAATACTCGTTATACAGAATGTCCCATTTAACGTTTTCAAATGTATAAAAATCATTTGAAAATAGCAGATCTACAAGCTCACAACACGTCGCGATGCGACACATTGTGAGCTTGTAGATTGACTATTTTCAAATAGCCTATCTATAAAATAGGGCTAAATTGTATGTAAATGTATGTTTTATAATATTTATGATTTACATCTGCGACATAACTAGTAACTAAAATCTTCAAATAAATGTAGCGGAGTAAAAGTAAAGTACAGATACCTCAAAATTGTACTTAAGTATAGTACTTAAGTAAATATACTTAGTTACTGTATAGCTGTCACCATTATAACAATGAATGCGCTCAGAATCAATCAATCATTCAATCAATCAATTATTGTCACATCACTGATCACATTACAATTAAGATGGGTGCGGCAGCTCATCATTGCATTGATAAAAGATGGACAGAGGAAAGGCTTAAAACTGCATAGGCTAAAACAATTAATGTGACTACTAGTACATAATAAATTAGTCATGAATGAATATATGTATAAAACATAAATGGAGTCCCTTTAAAACAGGGGTCTTCAACGTTTTCAGGCAAAGGACCCCTTAGTTGAGAGAGAGATGAAGCAGGGACCCCCACAACCTTCTCATAGATTCCATATAGTTTCATCGTTTGATAGCACAATCATCAGTGTATTTTGGATTCATGTCAATTTGTGTTTTCAGATATTTAACCACTTGAACCGTCAATAAAGTTGACCTTAATTCACTCTGTACTTAGTCTGCTCTTTTTCCCCTCTACACCAAAGCTCTTTGCCGAAAATAGCCGATCTACAAGCTCACAACCCTAATTTAGCCACTCTCGGGACCCTCTGTAACCCTTTTGTACAAAAAAAAGGTAAACGGGGTCCCGAAAGGCTCCTGTTCAGCAGTCAAATTGCTGCTAAATAACAACTGCTGTCACTCACGATTACTAATTTAAATTAAGGATTAACTGTCCTACCATTAATTGCGATTTACGATTTAATTGTGTTTGTTTGGGGACATTGAACACTGGAACATATGAATACAACTTAACATTCTGGTATTTTTTTACTTGGCTTCATAATCACAAATTGCACAGGGCAGATACATGACAATTAACGTAAATATTCAAAGAAATTACTGACACCTAGAAATAGCTGATCTTGTAGATCACCTATTTCTGCTATTAAGGAAAATGTTTCCAAACGATTGTGCAAAAGCTATTGTGATTATCTTTGATAATTGCGATGATTTAATAACTGTGACATTGTGCCTACCAACAGGACCTGCAGAAGCAGACCAGTGGAAGCAGCAGCAGAGCCAGTAGAAGCAGCAGCAGACCCCAGTCGTTCTCCGCTCTGCTCCGCAGCTCTCCTCTCATCCAGATGGGCCCCGCTCAGGACAAGGTACGTGATGAGTTGTGTACCGTATATTGTGAATTATTGTTTGTCTTTAAATGTAAGCCATGATGGTAACAGGATAGGTGGGCACCAAGGGAAGAGTGGGCACCTCTGTGTTACCGTAAATTGCCATTTTCCCCCAATAAAGTTTAAGTCTGATAATGATGTACCGTGCATGTAAACATCATGTATACTTTGCATTGACTAATTTTCAAATACATTTATTTCCGAGGTGCCCAGATGTCCCTAGTGCCCTCCTCTACTGTGTCCCAGTGGTTCTCTACATAACAAGCAAAGCACCTCTTATTTTACTCCTATGTTTTATATCTGGAATCTAGAGATGCCCACACATGGAAACAGAACATCTGATTGTGTTAACATTAAACTCAACATTGCAGCTATACAGAAAGCTTGAATTATCCTCTGTCTATCCGCAAAATGCCTAATTATTAAAAAATAATGGGTTCCTTAACAATAATGTGGGTTCCTTTAGGGGGGTCTAAATTGACCCATACAAGTATGTAGGGATGGGACGATACACAATATTATCGTTTATTGTGATAAAAAAACAATCACGATAATCGTATTGTGGAGATTTAATTTATCGTGATATCGTCCTCCGTCATGCACTGGGATCAATTCACCTTTTATTTGCCGAGCTGCATATCTGGTACCACTTAAACCCCTATAATTGGTAAAAGGTACTTATAATATACGTACTTGATAACAGTCTTTTTTTCACTCTCTATCTGTCTTTGCCAAAAAATAGCCGATCTACAGTACAAGCTCACTTGTAGATCTGCAATTTTTTGGCAAATGTTCCGCCCCAGGATAAAGGATTTTGATCATCGCGATAATATCGTAAATTTCTTTTGTCACAATAATCGTGATATGAAATTGTCATATTGTCCCATCCCTACAAGTATGTAACTCTGACAGTGTACAAATGGAACCAGATGAACCCTAACGGGTCCAGTTGGTTCCATTTGTACACTGTCAGAGTTAAGGGGAGACCTTGAAATGTGAAAGTTTAAGAAACACCAAATTAACTAGTTTAACCCATTTAGAACGGGTACACATTATTGTGTATCATTATTTTATGCTTTGACTATTGAAAAATAGCAGATATACAAGCTGTGCCGCGCTGCAAGCTTGTAGATCTGCTATTTTTGAAAAATCGTGAAAATTAGAATTTTGACCCGATTCTATAAGTGTCTTTTGAATCATTCTAAGATTTTTTGAAAAACCTGTTTCTATGTCAGCAATCTGGCCAGCCATCGTCAAAGAAAAGGCGCTTTTCACTTAACTGGAGCTCAGTTAGTCTGTTCTTGAGAGACTACTATGTCAGTGGTTCTCAAACCTTTTCATGTGAAGGACCCCCAAAATCATATTTATTTGGCCATCTCAAAATATCTAGTTCCAGGGACCACCCAGAAGCAAAATTTGAGTTACAAACGTTCGCTTTGAAAATACACATATTCAAAGATTTGCACACATTTTCACGACTTTTTCAAAAAATAGCAGATCTACAAGCTCGCAGCGCGGCACTCGGTGCCGCGCTGTGAGCTTGTATATCTGCTATTTTTCACTGGTTAAAGCATTCAATAATTCTAGGCCTAAATGGTTAAATGTCTTCATTCCAGGTGGTCCAGGGTCGTATCTTCCACATCATCCAGGACGACCTGTACGTGGACTTCGGGGGGAAGTTCCACTGCGTGGTGAAGCGGCCGGCGGCCGAGCCCGAGCGCTACCAGAGAGGAGCCCGCGTCCGCCTGAGGCTCACCGACCTGGAGCTCACCTCCAGGTTCCTGGGGGCCAACTCCGACACCACCCTGCTGGAGGCGGAGGGGGTCCTGCTGGGGCTGCTGGAGACACGGGGGGACCCCCAGAAGACCCCCAAAGAGCCTCCTCCCCAGGACTAGTTCAGACTGCTAGACCCCCATGGAGAAGAAGACCCTCAAAGACTAGTCTCGCATAGCCAGATAACTATTCCGCAATCTCTGAATGCTATATAGAGTCTGGAACTACACCTCCCGAAAGCTGAAGTAGTCACTGCTGCACGGAACTGTAGTCCCATTGGAAACATAACAGAAGCACACTCGCACAGACCGAGTCATTTGAGCAGAATTTTCTTGTTATGCGTGTATAGTTTGAGAAAACATCATGGAAGTAACGCCAACAACACGAAAGGAAGACAAAATAACGCCCCCAAAAATATTGAAAGAAGACAACGCTTCCAGAAGGACTTGTTACCGCTACGGCACCAAGGGAATGGGTGCATCACATCCGCTTTATCGTATACTCACTATTAGAACTTCCGTCTCCCAGACTGTATGACGGGAGCATTTGCAAATTGTGGGAGTCAACAGTCTGGCTACGCGAGACTACTCAAAGACCAGCAGGACACCTGTAGACGGAGCTGAAGGGTCGTGGACCTCATCAACCTTCTGGTTCAGTCATTCTCAAACACATTCACTTCAAGGATTTGATAACTCTTTCCTCTCTTTGTTGTCCTTTTGTTTGTTTATTTGGTTTTCAGCGTGATCACAGGTTTAAAAAGACATTTCATACACAGAATATTTTTTTTCTGATTACAACTCAGAACTTGTTCAGAATTGTGTTCATGATAAAAAAAAATGCATTTATCTATCTAAAAACCTAATACACAAATCTAAAATACACTATCATCTAAGAGTCTTCTTTTATCTCTCAAGAATGTATTTTCATTTGTAGAGTCTCAGAGTTACATCATCATCATCTTTATTTATTCTCGGGAGTAGGCTACAGTTGAGGGCAAGCCCTCATTTCCGATGTAGCTGAGGTTACACACCTGTAAGGATCCATTTGTAAACTAAGAGTTACAGACCTGTAAGGGTCCATTTGGTTCCATTTGTACACTCTGAGCCCATGTTGTGATCTAGTGATCTAGTAAACAGTGATTCTTCTATCCCATATCCAAATATGACAAAAACTTCATATGCTTTCATTTCACACACTGTGACATATTTATGGCATTTCTAGACGCTGTTATTTCACATTATGGGATATGTTGATGGCAATACAATACTTTCAAGGGTAATTCAAATTATGTGGTTGTGGTGGAACGTGTATTGATGACATGAGTTTGCATCATGTCTTTAAAAAGTCACAATGACAAATAAATGCTGTGTAATTTATATACAATGGTGTGTTGTACTTGTTGTGTGTTGTAATTATATAACTAATTAAAGTGAAATGCGAGTAGGGCATTTAAACTGAGCTTGATATACAGGACACAGAATCCTACAATAAGTCAATTCATTTTATTTGCGACTATTGCTAAGAATCATACAATAAGTCAATTGTTCATTTGACTTATGACAATTGATGGTTTTGAAGTAACTGACGTGGACAAATAGAGAAAATGTCTGACCTGGGTGCATTTATATAGCGCCTTAATTGAAGTAATAATGATTGTACATTACATTCACCCACACAACACCGATGGCAGAGGAAACCTGTAAGGCACCAACCTGCTCATTGGGAGCAATTAGGGGTTCAGTGTCTCGCTCAAGGACACTTGGACACTAACTGTGGGGGAGCCCGCGATCAAACTGGGAACTTGACATATGACCTTGTAGAGTGGCAATTTTTGGAATAATATAAATAATAAAGATTAGATCACATAATGTCATAACCCAGCAGACTCTAGCTCTTTATCCAGAGTAACCTACAGTAAACAAGATAAACACATGCATAGAATATGTGGAGAGACAGTGTAGTGTTGCAGTAATCGAGGATCCCAGATAAACCGAGAACCTAGCATTAGTCTAAACAACCTATCCAGAGAGAGCATGGCAGGCACTGCAGGTCATTTAGCTGAATCAAAGAGTGAAATTCCTTGATAGATCTGGCTGGAAATACTGTCACGGGCTCTGGTCCAATGTCATTTTGATTATGCAAGCTTTTCATGGTACACAGGCATAATTATTTGCAAATAATTTCACAAAATAAACTAGGGTTGTCCTAAAACTCAACTACAGGAAACACCTTCTCCCTGCTCATTGTAATAGTGGTGGCTCAGGGGGGTAGAGGAGAGTTTCATTTATAAAACTGTGTAGCCTACAATGCTTCCCAAAGGAGAACTGTTCCCTTCTTCACCGCTAGATGGAGTCATAACATCATTAAAGAAATGTGCTTCCGCCATCCAGAAAGTGCTGTAGGGCAGGCCAGTGGTTCCCTGTAATAACTAACCCATGTAAATAACTGGTTATTTCATTCATCACCCCTGTAAATAGCATCGTATTATTTTATTTAGCTGAAAATAACAAATTATTATTTTATTTACCACCACTATATAATAACCTTTTCATCCACGGCCCTGAATGCATTTTCTTTTCTTTTTTTCTTTTTAGAACCGTGTATCATATTAAGTTAACCACTCGAACCCCAGCATCCCTATTCTGGGGGGGAACATTCAGCAGAAATAGCCAAACAGATTTGCTGTAGATACACTGTATTAGCACAGAATACTTTGCTTAAGGCTGATGGCGTTTCTCTTTGTTGTGTTAATTGGTCCTTTCTATAATTAATCAATTCAATTAATCTATCCTTTAATTCAGTGGTTCTCAACATCCTACCTGGTTCTCGTTCCCCCCCCCCCCCCCCCCCCCCATTCTGAATGCCAATAGACTTTTTTTTTCTTCATATTGTGTCATATAAGAACTGTGCTCCAAACATAAACAAATGATCTCAGTGGTTTTACTCATATGGATATGAAGAATCAACTGATGTTGAGAAAACGCTAATGTTACTGTCGCCGAATTAGTTACAATTTTCACCAGAAACAGACTGTATCAAATGAGTGACTAAACCATAAAGAGACATCTCCCCTACAATATCGTTGTGATGTCTATGTGTGCACGTGCCTGCAACACACACATACGACAAATTCGCATTATGCACCCACAAACAACGTGCACGCAGTCAGAGTACCAAATCTAAACTAGCCCAAGAACAGGTGACATGTGTTCCCTGTTGTTCCCCTCTGTCCCTCCTCTGTTCTCTCAGAGCTACATTACTCATGAGGCTGCCGCGGCTGACATTGAACAATGTACTGTACATACTGTACCTATGTTAGCCTGGGTGGGGGTCAAGGGTAGAGCGGCCTGGATGGGAACCCGTGAGGTTCGATCCCGGGCTCCCCCAGAGTTAGTTGTTGAAGAGTCCTTGAGCAAGACTCTGAACCCCTAGTTGCTCCTGATGAGCAGGTTGGTGCCTTGCTAGTCTCGCGTAGCCAGACAACTATTCCACAATCTCCGAATGCTATATAGAGTCTGGAACGGCAGCTCCCGAACGGCGAGTATCGGAAGTAGCCACTGCTGTACTGAACTGTAGTCCCATTGGAAACATAACAGAAACACAATAGCTCAGAAAAGTCATTCGAGCGGCCTATTCTTGTTATGGGTGTATAGTTTAAGAAAACGTTTGAAAACATCATGGAGGTAACACCAATAACACCAGAGAAAGACGAAATAACGCCCCCAGAAAAATCGAAAGAAGACATAACGCTTCCAGTAGGACATGTTAATGCTACTGCACCAAGCGGGCGGTTGCGTCACATCCGCTTTATCTCGCACTCATCGTTTCTATTTCCGTTTGCCAGACTGTATATGCTGGGAGCATTTGCGGAGGCAACAGTCTGGCCTCGCGAGACTAGTGCCTTGCATGGTTTCCTCTGCCATCGTTGTGTGAATGGGTGAATGTAATGCACAATCTATGTAAATACACTTTGGATAAAAGCACTTGGATAAATCCACCATATACCATTTAAGACCCGATACGAGGCCCAACTAGAAAGATGCAATTCTGGGAAATTGCAAGTGTGGTTGCGAGACTTTTTCCCATTCAAGTCAATGGGGGAAATGTATTCACTATTAAACCCTGCCAAACCCGAGGAACCCGAGAATTTCGCGATGTCCCTCCCTGCCACGCCCGAGGAACCCGAGAATTTCCGCCATTTTGAAAAAAAAAAAATTTTTTTTTTCAAAAGATTTTTTTTTTTTCAAAAAATGTTTTGGGACCCCAAAAACGTTAGTAGGCATGATAGCGATCGCGAAATTGCTTGTTTAACCCCCATACAACCCCATACAACTCAGGTAGCAGACCTCCAAGCTCACAACAGTGTAAAACATAATGGCTGCTATCTCATGAATGCCTGAACGGATTTCTATTCGGATTTTTTTGTTTGAAAGCTGTGAGCAATGTGGACACACGTGGTGCATTATCTAGGCATGGGTGTGCATGATCCGTGCACTATGAATTACATGGAAGTCTATGGAGACGAATGGCAGTTAAAGAGTACGAAGGTATTGTTAAATGGCAGCATATGAGTTAATCAGTGAATAATGCATGGCCATAATGGAGATCTCTGTGTCAGACCTTGTCCCTTTTATGCCCACATATGGATCAATATTAAGCCCATATCTTGGAATACTCATATACTGTATGGACATAGCCTATGTCTCATGTTGTCTATGACAGCTATCTCCATATTTGGGAAAAAGTTTTATTGTTGCATTTTCACATTTCAAGTCAATGGAGAAAATGTATTCACTAATAAATTAATGAAATTAAACTATATAACGTGTCTTAGCAGTCCCGATGAAGCCGCTTTGACACATGGCCCGAGTGCGTGCCACCAAAACTGAGGGAGGAGTAGTGCGGAAAAATAACGTTTATCTAGGAAGAAAGGCCTGGGACGATTCACTTACCTCCCGATTCGATTCAATTTCGATTCATCGGGTGGCGATTCGATTTATATCACGATTATAGATTTTTCTGCGATTTGCGATTCAAAACACGATTATTGCAATTCTTTCCCACAATTTACATTGCTTTTTTATATAATTTGAATGTACGGTAAAATGTTTAGGTGGTGGTCATACGTAGGACCACAGCACTTTCTTCTCTCACACAACCTTTTTTGTGCAGGCCTGAGTGTGTGTGTGTGTGTGTGTGTGTGTGTGTGTGTGTGTGTGTGTGTGTGTGTGTGTGTGTGTGTGTGTGTGTGTGTGTGTGTGTGTGTGTGTGTGTGTGTCTGTGTCTGTGTGTGTCTGTGTCGCACTGTAAACTACTTCTGAGCAACGTGTATCAAGAGGTCAGGTCACTGATTGACCTCAGAGAAGTTCAATAGAAGCTTAACAAGCGTCAATTAAGAAAAAAAAAATATTCACGATTCACTTACCCTTACTCGATTCGATTAATTGAATCGTGGCATCAACATCACGATTAATTGGTGAATTGATTTTTTGGCACACCCCTAAAGAAGATGGATGGAAAAGCAAGTCGTACAATTACTGGTATAGGGCAACCACACTAATTATCCAGTTGAGCTGCAGTTATGCAGACGATGGAGGAACTTCTCAAGGAGAAAGAAGACCTTTGGAGAAAAAACTGTCTTAGTGTAAAACCTCTAAAGCAAAGAGCTTTCACAGCATCTACACATAATGTAATGTTTTTTCAGAGATATTAATTCAAATATCTTACTGTACATCAAGGTCACTCTGCCTGAGAAAAAGAAAGGTTGGAAGACTAAGCACGCCGTCTAAAAGTGGTCTAATAGTGGTATAGATTTGAAAGTTTTTTTGTCGTCTAAACTTAGACTAGACGACTAATAGACGTCTAATAGTCGTCTAAATATAGACGGTCTGCATTTAGACGACTATTAGACGTCTATTAGTCGTCTAGTTTAAGTTTAGACAACAAAAAAACGTTCAAATCTATACCACTATTAGACCACTTTTAGACGGCGTGCTTAGTGGGGAGGGTTGACGGAAATGTTTCTACAGAGTTTTACATTCCCTCACTGTGTGTGTGTGTGTGTGTGTGTGTGTGTGTGTGTGTGTGTGTGTGTGTGTGTGTGTGTGTGTTCAAACTGCAGTCAGATGCTTATCTGTCTTTTATTGCCACCTTCTCAACCATCCTGTGTGTTTAGCTTGTCGATAACAAGCAGCTATTAGCAGGGACGTGCTGGCCAATGGGAAGAGCGGGACAACTCCCGAACGGCCGGTTCATTCCCGGCCATTAGGAAAAAAATAATAATAAAATGTCGGCCTTTGTTCCATTTTGGGGGCTGGACGGCCAACAAAGTAAATTGTCACTGTCGGGCAGAAACCTTGTATCTCCAAGTTTCAAATTTGTACATTTTTTCGCAAGGCAAAGCCCTGCTTCATCATACAAGGCCGTCACACAAAAGTAGTGAAAACAGCAGATCACGGTGCGAGGCGTTGTGTGCTTGTAGATCGGCTGTTTTCACTAGTTTAAATCATTTTTAAAATGATAAATACAAAACAAACGGTTTTGGACATACAAGGTTTCCACCCGACAACGACGAAATATAACTCATGTAATTGGCCCACTGGCTTGTCACTTGTCATGATCTGAAATGACAAAGTAGCAGCAGCAGAGCTATAGAGAGAGATCTCTCTCTATAGCGCGCAATGAGGGCCTCTACAACTCTTTTTTTCCCGGCCTGAAGCAGGGGCCCAGCATGTCCCTGGCTATTAAGCACTAGCAGGAAGAAGGAGTCTGCGTACTTTGACCCTGCGTTGTAGACAATGATGCGTTCAATGTTCATATGATTATGCATTTTGTGCAAGTCCAGCATTATTGTTACAACAAAGTATGAACTTTTAAACATTTACTTTGACATCAGCTGCTGTAAAACAAAACAACTACAACACAAGACTGCAGATGAGGTCTTTTTAAGTCGTTGAGTTGGATTCAACAGGTAAGAGAAACAAACAATACAGATGATTATAAACGACATGTCTTTCTGTCCAGGGTTTACAATGTTTACAAGTGAGTGAGCTACTGGGAGATTGGGACATACATAGCCTACAAATGTGTGAACACAGCAATAAGATGTGTGAACTTCAACTGTTGTGATAAAAGAAGGCTAGAGAATGGAACACAACCACCCTGAGGACTACAAAACATAGACCAGTGCCAGTGGATGTTGTGGATCCCAAACTTTTCAGGTCCAGTAGCCCAAAAGAGAAATTAGAGTTTAACCCTGCAAGACCCGAATTAATTTCTACTGGCCAAAAAAAAAATAAAAAAAAAAATCAGATGGTGTTGTAGGACTCCTAATCACAGGAAAATGTAATGTTAAAAAATTGATAATGTTTTTGTAAGGTTTTATAGCCATAAATCATAAATCATAAATCATGCTCTAATTTGCATTTTGGGGATATTTTTCCACAATATTAACATATGCACGTGTTCTAGACATTCTAATGATCAAGAAAAAAATATTACAGGCATATTACTTATGTTTTAGTGAGGAATAGCTTCAGTTAAAAAGTGAAATGTTGTTCGTCCAGACGCTGGAATTTCAACTTCTCTGGGAGGTGTGAATGTCAGTCTCTGTGGGGGGTATTTATATGCAAATATCGTGGCCAATGGCATTATAATACTAAACAATAGGATTTAATGGTGATGTTAACGTGAAAAAAGAACAGGAAAACTTAATATAACATTTTTTTAAAAATTATTAAAAAAATGTTGCCAAAAAGCAACACTGGGCCTTGCAGGGTTAATGTCATTTCTCCAGTTCGGTAGTCATTAACTATGCACAGTACAAACATGTCCCAAGCAGAAATGGATTCTATGTCAAAAGGTACGTAATAATCAAACACCCTGTAATCAGGTTTTTACAGCTTTTGTCCTGTCTATTTGTATGTTGTGCTGTGCAGCACTTTGGTCGACCCTGGTGCTTTTTAAAAGTGCTCTATAAATAAAATGTACTTGACTTGACTATACTTATTGATGGTACAGTAGTTAGACAGGAAACAGGGAGAGACATGGGGAATGACATGCAGCAAAGGTAGTCGGGATCGGGACTCGACCCGCGACACGCTGTCAGGCATCAGAGCTGACAGGCATCTGTGTGGTATGCGCCTGGACCGCTAGGCTAGCAGGCGACCCCATCAAGCAACTTCTTGACAAACTCCTGGTACCCAACATGACTGATACAGTATGAGAAAAGGGTCTGTCCTAAAGTGTATTAGTCCTGGCCACACATCTTTGAAGCTAATTACAGGCAAACAGTATGGAATATCAAAAGCCTGTTGGATGGTAATTGTCACGTGACTCAGAAGACCGTTTTCTACTTAATTTGGTGCAAAAACAGTGACATTTGTAGAATGTGTTGCGCCCCCTATGGGTGGAAGTGAAATCACACTAAGGTCCTAAGGTACCTACAGATTCTATACGTTATATTGTATTAACATACTCTACCATACTGATTATGACTAGACTACTAGTATTATATGACTAAGCCCCCGTCTGTTATTTTTATTCTTTTGTAATTGATGTTATCCTGTGTAAAGTGCTATGTTCTATCCGTCTGTCTTTCAATGTCATATGAGATACATAAGTGGTTCCTGTGTAAATAAGCTGTAAAGCTTACTAGGATCTCCTTTTAGTTGACCTTGTACCAGTGATTTGTGCTGTCATGAAACTGTACTTTTTTTCTAAACTGCTAATAAACTCTTCAATCAATCAATCAATCAATATGAACACTCTTATTTACTTTAGTGTTATTTCTATATGTATGTGATTCATGAATGACAATGTCGTCCTCTTCCACATCTCTTCAGTGAACAATGGCAGAGTCCAGTTATCGAGTGATCGATGAGGAGAGTCTGGACAAGAAGAACTGGAAGGTGATTGGTGCAGGTGGATTTGGGCAAGTCTATAAAGCCAGACATCTTCAGTGGAGAGCAGATGTGGCTATTAAAATATTATGTCTTGATGACGGGTAAGTGCAAATTACAAACTGGTGATATGGATTTAAAGGATACATGTTGTATTTCAAAAAATGTCTCACACTGCATGTGTTCTTGGAAACTTGCACACATACAAAAACAATAGTATAGTATATAGAGAAACTCGGGCGCTACAAATTCAATTGAGGCATTGTAAAATAGTTCAAGTTCATGTATTTGTTTGTCACTGAAGGGCGATTTGGTATACAGCACAACATAAACGCAGACATGTTTCACAAAGACGTAAAAACACATAGAACAATAACATCAGGATAGCAGTTCAAGGAATCATTGAGTGCAAGTAACCCAAGCAGGGCCTAGCTAAAGTGAAACAGGAGCAATTTATAGGCCAGACAGGGCCAATGGTCACATTGAATTCATAAGTAGCATTGAAATTAATACAAATTCATAACAATATTTATTCCACATTTTGTCCAACTTAAACAACCAAAAAAAAGGTCCATTGAACTCAATGGACCTTTGGGGTTTTGGGATTACAGAAAAAGGTTATTGAAAACATCCACTTAACTCAATGGACTTCTGTAAGCACTCAACAGAACTGAGTGTTATTTTGTAAGCTCTGCTGGTTATACAGTGGTTCCACTAATCTCACTGATTAATAATCAGTGAGATTAATTTGTTGCATTTGTACTTTGGACTTTGTACTTTGCTCACATTAAATACTTTTTATTTGTCTATTATTACTATTCTTCAGGACCAACTCAGATAAGTACTTGCTTCGTGAGTGTGAACTGATGCGACGAGCAGAGAGTCTCCATGTCATCCAGGTCCTGGGAGTCTTCAAGGGCCGTCCACCTTCTGTCTCTTGCATACAGATTGGTTTGGTCATGGAGCTGATGCAGAGAGGAACTCTCGCCTCTTTGCAGGTCAGTTTTTTCCACCTTTTATTGATTTACTGATTCATTCAATGATGATTCAGTGATTATTTTGACGTATAGCCTTGATGCAGCTCGCGAGCTATTTGTGTTCTTAATCTATACTTTTACAAACTACTCCTACTCTATGTTTGGAATCATGTTGGTCCACAGTAACAGCATGGTGGCTGCCCTTATTTGAAGCATACGGTCACCAGACTGGACACTACAGGCCTTATTTTCGCTCGAGTTGGCTAAACCCTCAATTTGGGGGTTTAGCATTTAGGAAGAGGAATTCCTGTGCAAAGGTTGCTATTTTGGGACACCTGCCTTATTCCTAAAACACCTGCACTACCCGTTATGCATAGTTATGGTTTGGCCGTTACAATAATAAAACCAATCACTGTTCCAGAAGCCATTGCCTTTAAGACTATGCAACCTGTTATCACCCACACATTGCTGGCTATAGTCAGAGAACTTTCAATTACAATTTTCTGCTTGTGTTTTGGATAATGCTGTACAAGTTGACGCGTTATTAACCTTTTTTTGTACCTTATGAGGCTTCCGTAGCTCTCTCGGTGCTCTGTCTCAGTGTCATTTGTCAGCACAGCCAGTAGTGAGAGCGGAGATCAGAGAGTCAGCAACGGAGCTCAAGCTCACACTTTGTAAGACTGAATGAATGCATGATGAAACACTGTGGAATTAGGTCGGGATGTCCACAGCTGCCTTTAGGATGCTACCTGTCCCCCCTACCCTGTTCCAGAGTGTTATTTATTCAGCATTTGAGCCACGGACCACCATTTGATGAGATTAAACCTCCCAGACCCCCCAAGATCTATAAGGGTCCATCAATGACCACTGGTTGAAAACCAAAGTCACTCAGGGGAGATAACTATTAGAGTCAACATGCGTCGGTGCATGTGCACTAACCCTCTGACCGACTCAGTCTGCAGAGCATGGCCCTACTAGCTCGATAATATCGGCTGATAAGAAGTGATAATCACAGAGGATATCGGATGATAACGTCCGAAGCGGGTGCCTCTGAATGTTGTGTTGGACATTGTTGCAATTACCTCTCTCTGTTGGAAGAGGGAGACAACGAACATAACTTAAGGATTGTAGCTTTAAATGAGCCTTTATTTGTATTTGTATATGTATATGTGTTTTTGAAACTGTGATTCTGAAACCCTCTTCCTCACCAGAAAAAACTAAACCACCCTCTACCCTGGTCCCTGGTGTTTCGACTGGCTCACCAAGTGTCTCTAGGCATGGAGCACCTTCACAGTCTGACCCCTCCCATCGTCCACAAGGACCTGAAGCCTGACAACGTGCTGCTGGACGCAGATCTAAATGTCAAGGTGAGCCCCAGACAATTGTTTGGATGATTACCATCAGTGATGATGGGTCAGCATGTCCATCCTCTGGGATTGTAAGCTCATATTCAGTCAGTTATTGTTTTTGATGGATTGATTGAATGCGTTATTAATCAGAAATGTAAAACAGCATGAGTACAGTCAGTCAGTTAGGCCAAAAGGATAACACAAAGAAAGTCCTGGGGAATTGTTTCCATTGTGGTCCTATGTATTCAATTAAAAACAGCAGAACAATATTAACAACAATAATGTCATCAACAATACAAAACACTAGCCCAGGGCTACTCAACTTAAGATGGCTCAGGGGCCACTCAGCAAAATATCAAAATTCAAAGGGCCACAAGTTAATTCTGTCCTATTTTGGACGTTTACAATTATTTTTTTAACACACTTCATGACAACTCATGATGCTCATATGACACATCGCCCATGTGTCGCCCAAGCGATTGTGTGCTACATATGCTACTTTTACAGGATGTGAGTGCCTTTGCTGGTCGTGGAATACAGAATGCACTGAGGTTATTTAAGAAAAACTCTTAAGTAGTCGGGGGACATATAATAAAACTGGGAATACATTCCTTACCAAGAAATGTCTTCACCAATGTGTCTATTAACACATCTAGCAAAGTATGAAATTCAAAATCCCAAGGGGAATCTTTGACAGCTGCTGAAAGTTGGGGTCCCACAGACTACTATACAGGAAAAATTCTGCTTCAAGTAGCATGTGAGGGGTCACATTAGGGTTTTTTTCATGATTTTTTTCACGTGCATTTGTTTTTGCACCCAAAAAAGGACCCAAAAAACTATGGTTTAGTGATCACTTTTCACAGTTTTGTGTGAGCCGTTTTTAGCCCAAGGAATGTTGCGTGTGTGGTGTGACTCAGGTTGTGTGAGAGTCATCCCGTTCCTTGGATTGTAACAACTTCTCTCTATTCTCCTCTTATTCACCCAGATCACTGACTTTGGCCTTTCCAAGTTCATCAACTGTTCGACGTCCACTCGTATCAAGGGTGCGGGGACGACCAGCTACATGCCTCCAGAGGCCTTAATCTCTTTGGCATACAAATCCACCCCCGCCTTTGATGTCTACAGGTTTTCATAATGTTCTGTGGGATTGTCTGTGAAAGTTCATATTGTCTTGTGGTCAAGTTGACCTTTTATTAGTTTTGTTTAACAAAAAAGTCAATACATGTAGCTGCTTGTGTGCAAACTAAACTAAGTTCATGTAGGCCTATGTGTACAGTGACAAATACCGGTAACCCAACAATAACAACATTGTATTGAGTTGCTATTTATTTTTTACTTTTTTTGTGTGTTCTCATTTGGTAGGTTATATACGTACCGTATGCTTTGTGTAAGGTAATTGATGACATTGTGACATCTCTCTTTTTTTAAATATATTTTAGCTATGGGATGCTTTTGTGTTCCATTGTGAAGGGGAAAGAACCATATGGCAAGTAATGTTCTCTTTATGTGTGCTTGCTTTGTCCTTTGTTTTCATTTTCAGTTATAGCTCCATCAATCTCTTCTTTAAATCACGCATTGCCTCTGACTCACAGACTCTTTGGCTTAATGTTAATTCAACAATAGCAATAAACACATTATTTGACTGTATATTCTTCTATAGATTACTAAGGAATCTATTCTCTTCTTCCATCCCCTCCCATGATCTATCCTCCACTTCTCACAGAAACCGACCCCGCCATCATAGAGCTTCTGATCCCTAGGGGACAAAGGCCGTCCCTGGAAGAGGTTGACCCAGAGCAGGCCACTGGCCTGGAGGACCTGGTCAAACTCATGAAGAGGTGCTGGCACCAAGAACCAGAGGAAAGACCTCTTTTTCCAGGTGAGAAGGCTGCCATGCAACAACCATTGTGTGATTTTTTAAGCCTGTGAGGTTGAGCATGTTGAAGTAGTAGGACTGCAAAAAGTTGAAAGATAAACATGTTTTCAAAATGTTCTCCATAGATTATTTTCATTATAAATATTTTAAATTGTATAAAAGTCTCAGATAATGTATAGAAGCCTGCAATTCATTTGTTTTTAAATGGCAATAAAGATTTAAAATACCTCTAACTCATAGCTTGATCACATGACCCCAGAGATAATGTATACCAAGTTGTGTGAGTTTTGGACAAAGGCTGTAGGAGTAGAAGAAAAAAATAAAACACTATGTCAGAAAGTGTAATCTGGCACAAACAAGGCAGATAAATTGCGTCATGATCCAAGGAATCCATGAAAAAAAAAAAGACCTGGTGGCGATAGAACAGATCATTGTGAAACATTTGGGGCAGAGGTTTGCATGTTTCACGCCGATCGGCCCAGTGGTGCCGGAGATTAGGTGTACACAGTTAATCTCGGTCTCGCCTTGGCCTGGCGGATAATAATAACAGAACAGAGATGAGAGTGGAAGAGAACGGTGGAATAGAACAGTAGCTAAGGATCTAGATATCAACTACAGTCTGTCTGACAACCTGAATCTACTGTTCCCAGAATGCACTGCTGTGACAGAAGTCCTGTATGAGAAGCACGAGTCTGGGATGAAGGATGCCGTCCACCAAGTGGTAACAGAGCTGGTAATGAATGCACTCAGTCAACACTCACTTTAAAACAATACTACAAGATACATGTTTCACTTGTAATTCTGTCTGTCTCTCTGGTGTGCAGTAAGGACAACAAATCGGGAAGCAGGTTGGCGGATTTTTAAGAGGCTGAAAAACAAATGTTCCTAGGGCAAATTCTGAATATTTCTTCTCCACACTGAAGATGAGAATAATTCATAATTCTTTTATTTATTTCAGCTCAGAATAACCACACCAATTTAGATTTACAGTAACATTTATTGCAATGATTACCATTTATGCAATGCTATTGCATTTAGTTTGGTGTTGAACCTCTGCTGTGATCATAGAGTTTGGGGAATTTAAGGGGCGCGTTTCTACTACGGCAACTTGAGGCGGGACTATGGCTGCTATGACGCAATCGCCGTTGCGGTCCAAATTGTTAAGCAAAGAGCCGTCGGCGACTGGGTCCCACCTCTTTCACTGAACGATTTGGTTCCCATGGCGACGCGTCTATACAGCAGGCGTTGTAGGCACAACGTGGAAAGGGACCTTCTGGCGTAGTACGGACGGCCGCTACGGCGGCAGGTTGATCTATCGAGCGCTGAACATTTCCGGTTGCCGTTGTCATCTGCCGTCGCCGTACTAAGCTTAAATAGCCTATTATCTGCTCGAAGATGAGCCATAATCACAAACCCCCCAGAGCAAAGCATGATAGATTACATGCCCATAAAATGTAACCTTCAGTTGCATGATTTAAGATATCACATATCATAATCCATAGAACACAGAACAATCTGTAAACAATACATATTAACATGAGTAACTACATTTCACACAGAGGAGGACAATAGTACAGCTAAACACCTATGAACATAGAACAAGGAGCTGCTTAAATAGACTACTTGAGGTGCATTGTGGGTAAGGGGGCATATGAGAACTAGCTTGTAGCCAATGACAATGAACATGAAAAAAACAGTGGAGGAAAACAGCAATATTCTCATTCAAAGAATTTACATTCGATTCAAATACCAAATTGATTTGTGAGGTTAAAATCGAAAGTCGAATCGGATCGTGGATCAGGCGTATCATGACACCCTCCCTTATTATGTATTAGGGGTGTAATGATATAGTAACTAAATCGAAAAATCGATTTTAATTTGCAATGATCTACCATATCGATATGCAAAAGCAAATATCGTACCGTTTGGCTTTGTATATCGTATCGAATCGTTTTGCAATGCAAATAATTGATTGTATGGAAACTAAGTATTTGTGCCTTATATTTAGCAATTTTAAGAAGGAAAATGAAAAAGAGGGGGTTAATTACATTTCCATTCCATGTAGCTGGTCTTGGTCTATCAATAAATGTGTTTAATCTCTGTGTTCATGTCAAGGTGCAGGTTTGTCCATATGTGTTGAATTATAATGTCCATGTATTTGCTATAGAGAATAACAGTGTTCACTTATTTATATCCATAATAATAGATTATTCCCTTAAGAACATGCACTATTGACTATCTATCTATCTATCTATCTATCTATCGATCGATCGATCGATCGATTGATCGTATGTGCTTCCTTTTGATTTCCACTTCAATCTTTCTATAGGACCAACTGGAAGATGACATTACAGGGTGTGTATCAATGATGGACATCAATCAGCCACCAGGTCTGTGATCATTTCCAATAATCCTCTTTGTAAATACTTGAAAGTTTGTCCCTTATTGCTGCTACCATCAGGTTCATTACGAGACACACCTGTTAAATAGGTACTGAAAGGAGCAGAGAAGTGAGGAGAAATAGAATAACCCTTGGTTTCTTAGTTAGTTCCCTCTTTAAAGCACAGACAATGTTGGAAATTAGACCCGGGCAACTACTGTCCTATCTCTATTCTGAGATCCCCATCTCTATTCTGAGTTCCATCTCAAAAGCCATATAAAAAAATTGTCCATTAATAAAAAATAAAAAAAAGGAAAAAAATAAAATAAAGCCACTGTCACATATTTAGTCTTAGTTTACCCATCAAGGCTTAATTTTTATTTAGTTATTTAGTTCTCGTCAGTGAAAAATGATAGTCGACGAATATTATTTGTCTACAACGTTAAACCAGTGTTTGATGTCTTCTCTATGACTCCAGTGTTGTTTGCTGATACTTTCAAAGCCAGCCCGGAGAGAGGGAACGCGGAAGAGGAGGGGAGGCTTGAACGACAGAGAGAGATGGAGAGGCAGAAAGAAGAAGAGAAGCAGAGAGAGATGGAGAGGCAGAAAGAAGAAGAGAAGCAGAGAGAGATGGAGAGAGAAGAGGTGTGTTTCCTTTTTGAGCTGGGCCATTTCACCCCTGAGACTGATTGATTGATTGATTGATTGATTGATTGATTGAAGAATTTATTAGAAGGAAAAAGTACAGTTTCACAACGGTACAAATCACTGGTACACGGTCAACTAAAAGGAGATCCTAGTAAGCTTTTCAGTGTATTTACACAGGAACCACTTCATGTATCTCATATAACATTGAAAGATAGACGGATAGATGGGGAAATCTCGCTTTTTCGAACGCACATCATTTCGACAACGGAGCATTGGCAGGTATCGCTACTCACCCCACGGAGGTTAGGGTTAGGGTTAGGGTTGGTTGTCAAAAAGATGACTTGTAGAAATAGCGACACGTTCCCGGATAGATCACTGTACTTTGCATAGGATATCATCAATAACAATAAATGGTTATACCAAGCTACTGAGGGACTGGAGTGTTTACAGACTCCATCATACAACTGAGAAAGGGGGAAAAGAAGGCTGATGGAACTCTTTGGGAGACTAAAGCACATTTAAAAACCACAATGAAGTCAATGCAAGCTTCCACACAGACCACAAATCTCCACAGAGCAGGAAAAGCGTCTATTTATTTATTCGCTTTTGTGTCGAACTTTCACTGGCGAACTCTCTCTCTCTCTCTCTCTCTCTCTCTGTATTAAAGAAAGCTAACTATCAAGCATGGTCAAGGGACTATCCCTTTGCATTGGTGGATTTTATACGCATATTCGCGTCGCAGTTGGTGTGTATAGAAAAAAGCGCTTGTATACTGGCGAAGCGCTAATTCGCCAGTATACAATGACCTAAGAGTGCTCTCCAGTGTGCGTAGATTTCTTCCTAACATAAGAACAAATCATAGCTAAGAAAACATTGGTGTATGCCAAAATCTTCTTAAAAACGTCTTAACAGGGTCTAAGAAGAAATGTCTTCGTAAGAACTGTTGGTGAATGAGGCCCATTGTTCTTTGTTGTTTTCCTAGGTGCTGCAGCCCATAGTGGCTGAAGGCGAGATGCAGACCATAAAGATTGTGTTGGTGGGCGAGGGTGCGGTGGGTAAGACCTGCCTGATCTACTCCTATGTGAACAACAAATTCCCAGCGGAGTACATTCCCACTGTGTTCGACAACCACAGCATCCAGGTGAGCGTGGACGGTCACCCGGTCACCCTCGGCCTGTGGGACACGGCAGGCCAGGAGGACTACGACCGCCTGCGCGCGCTCTCCTACCCCATGACCGACGTCTTCATGATCTGCTTCTGCATCGTCACCCCCTCGTCCCTCCGCCGGGTCCGGGACAAGTGGCACCCAGAGGTGACCCAGCACTGCCCCGGCGTGCCCATCCTGCTGGTGGGCATCAAGATGGACCTGCGGGGAGACGCCAAGACGGTGAAGAGACTAAAGGAATGGAGCCTGGCGCCCATCAGCCAGCAGGAGGGCAACGCCATGGCCGAGGTTCACACTCTACAACATCCGTAAAATCAGACCTTTCCTCAACCAGGAGGCAGCCCAGCTCCTCATCCAGACATCTGTCATATCAAAACTTGACTATTGTAACTCTCTCCTCACTGGTCTCCCGGCATGTGCACTTAAACCTCTCCAACTGATCCAAAATGCTGCGGCATTGATTGATTGAAGACTTTATTAGAAGTTTGCATAGGAAAAGGTACAGTTTCATGACGGTACAGTTCACTGGTACAAGGTCTACTAAAAGGAGATCCTAGAAAAAGACTAAGCTTATTTCCACAGGAAACCATTAAAGTATCTCATATAACATTGAATGACAGACGAATAGAACACAGTACTATGCAGTAGATATGTAAATAAAATAAAATGAAAGAACCAAAAAAAGAAAAATGAGAGGCTCTCTATTCAGGAGTGGTAATTTAGCCTCAAACCTTTTGAAAAACGTTTTTGGGACATAAACAATAGACATAAATACTTTTTAAATGCATGGTGTATCACCTTTAACGTTTATAAAGTATTTAGACAGGTACTTGGGTATCATAGTGGTGTAGTGTATCTTGTACACCAGGCCCATTGCAAGTTGCTGTACTCTGTCATCTACTCTGAGCCACCCCACTCTTAACTGGTGAGTAGCGGTGAGGTGAGTCTGATAGGTAAGGTTAAGCAGGTCCCTAATTCGTTTATTTTGGGCTGTTTGGAGTTTAGTTTTTAGGGCTTGTGGGGCGTCACGATACCATACGTGGACTCCGTAGTCAAAGAGGGGCTGGATTATTGCACCAGCTATGGTCTTCAGTGTGTTGAAATTGACCATTGGGGCGATCCTCTGTAGGAAAATAGTTCGTTGGTTGATTTTATTTACTTTCGAAGCTTTACTTAGCTTCAAGGATACATCCTAAGTAAGAGATTTCGTTTTTTCGTGTTATGACCTTGTCATCCACTTTGATTGTGAAGTTATCGACTTTTTTGAGGTTATGATCTGATCCAAAGAGGATGGACTCAGTTTTTCCCAGGTGAATTGATAACAGGAACAGGTTGCAGTTGCAAGCAGATGCCATGTCGTTCACGTATATTAGGAACAACAGAGGTCCCAGTATGCTACCTTGAGCACAGCTTACTGGGAGGGGGGGGGGGGGACAGGGTACCGTTAATCTCCACTACCTGTTCCCTCCCCACCAGGTAAGATTGCATCCAACTCACTGCTGCGCTGTCAAGACCGATGACTTTTATAGCCGGGGAGCCACTGTGCCAAATTGAGAGAAGACCTGTGATGTCATGACATACTCCAAATTTTAGTTTTTCCTATTAATTTGGTCAATAAGGTACACCGAATGAGAGGCCTGCTCTGCCGGAAACACAGCGAAAAAAAAGTTTCCCATTGACTTCACTATACTGGAAAAAAAAACACACCAAAGAAAGTAGCATGTGAGGGGTCAAACTAAGGGTTCTTATGATTCTGAATCCATTGCAAGCATTTGTTTTGCATGAAAAACATTCCTTGGGCTAGATTTCAGCCTCTCAAACCTGTGAAAAGTGATGAGTCATCACTTTTCACTGTTATTTTGGTCCGTTTTCTAGCCCAAGGAATGTTTTTCATGCAAAACAAATGCTTGCAATGGATTCAGAATCATCAAGAACCCCTAGTTTGACCTCTCACATGCTACTTAAAGCATATTTTTTTGGTGTGTTTCTTTCCTGTATATTGAAGTCGATGGAGTGAATATACACATTTTTTTTTCGCAGAGTTTCCGGCAGAGCAGGCCTCTCATTCTGTGTACCTTAATGACCAAATGAATAGAAAAAACAAAAATAAAAAGTATGTCATGACGTCACAGGTAAAACCCTATTCTTTGAGCTTTTGGGCCTGTGGCTCCCCGGCTATTAGTTTCTCAATCAGAATAGAGTGATTTACAGTGTCAAATGCCTTCTGGAGGTCCATCATGACCATGCTGCTATATTTGCCGTCATCCGCTTCGCATTTGATTTGGTCAATCAAATAGAGAAGGCGTGTGTCAGTGGAATGAGATTTTCTGAATCCAGATTGGAACTCGTAAATCAGATTATTCTCATCGAGATATCTTGCAATCTGTTCGTGGACTATTTTCTCCATGACTTTGGATATGGAGCTAAGAATGGAAACGGGGCGGTAGTTTCCAGGGTCTAGTTTGCTACCTTTTTTATGCAGGGGGGTTACTCTTGCTAGTTTGAATTGGTCTTCAGCACGACTGGTCGACTTGGTCTTCGGCACGACTGGTCTTCAACCAGCCTACGTTTTCACATGTCTCTCCCCTTCTCCGCAGCCTCCACTGGCTCCCGGTTGTGGCCCGCACTGAATACAAAACACTGATGCTGACCTTCAAAGCAGCCAAAGGTATGGCTCCTCCATACCTCCAAAACCTGATCAACCCCTACACCCCCACCCGTTCACTTAGATCAGCCAACACAGGGATGCTGACAGAACCCTCGCTAAAGACCCCAGGGCAAACATCCACTCGTCCGAGACAGTTTGCCCTTCTGGTCCCCAATTTGTGGAATAAACTCCCTGTCGCACTTAGAACAACGGACTCACTCGCTAGCTTTCGCCGTGGACTGAAGACTCACCTTTTCAGACTCCACCTAAACCCTTAGCACTACTGAAAAAATCAATGACCATACATGAAGCTAGTTAGTGGCCAAGGCCACGAAGTGGCAATGCCTTGGCCACTCATTGTTATTGGACTTCATCATTACTATTATTATTATTATTCTTCCGCCACTTTTGCTCTAGCGGCTAGACCGTGCAGTCGCTTTTTACGAAACTCGGCAGTATGGCAGAGGACTATGCCAAACGGCTAAAACGCGAAGCTCGCAACAATCGGCCAAAGGGTGGCGCTGTAGGAAGCCTTCGAAAGTGCAAACTTTGAACAGATATAGCTCATTCTGTGTTTGAGGTACAGCAATGAAACCTGTATACACTTATGCGTCTCCTCATGCCGAACAACTTTTACGCTCTGACTTTTGACCTCTGACCTTTACTTCTCCCACAATTTTGAATTATATGAAAAAAAGTCAAAATCTATCTTTATTATTATTATTCCGCCACTTTTGCTCTAGCGGCTAGACTGTGCAGTCGCTTTTTACGAAACTCGGCAGTATGGCAGAGGACTATGCCAAACGGCTAAAACGCGAAGCTCGCAACAATCGGCCAAAGGGTGGCGCTGTAGGAAGCCTTTGAAAAATGCCAACTTTGAACTGGTGTAGCTCATGCCCTGTTTCAGGTAGAGCAATGAAACCTGTATACACTTATGCGTCTCCTCATGCCGAACAACTTTTACGCTCTCACTTTTGACCTCTGACCTTTACTTCTCCCACAATTTTGAATTATATGAAAAACAGTCAAAATCTATCTCCTCCTGGGATTTTCACGTAACGTGCGTGAAACTTTTTTTACATGAACTTTGGACCAATGCGGTCATCGCACAGCGGCCGGATTTCTTTTAAAGCGAAACATTATTTTTTAATAATTCACTCTATATTGCAGTTTTATGCAAATTATTCTTCTGCCTCTAAATCATACTTGCAAAGTGACACGTTCATGGCATTTGGCAAATATGTAGAGGGTTAGTCCAAATATCACTGAAAGCAATCTTACTCCAATTGGCCAAAGGGGGGCGCTATACGAAGCGTTTGAAAACTCAAACTTTAAAGGGGCATAAGTCATGCCTCATTTCGTTTAAAGACATGCAACTTGGTTACACGCGTGCCTTGACTCAAGCGGAAGCAATCCGTGTCTTTGTTAAGTACGCTCCGTCCTTAGATTTTCTGCCATTTTGAGCAGTTTGTAAAACACTTAAACCCGCTTTTATTCCGGAACTTTCGCGTCACGTGCACAGAACTTTTTTTACATGAACTTTGGACCAATATCTAAAGATCTGTCAGATCGGATTTTTTTTAAATTTAAACATGCTTTTTTAATAATTCAATGAATATTGCAAGTTTTATGCAAATTATTCTTCTGCCTCTAAAACATACATGCAAAGTAACATTTTCATGATGAACTACTGTAGAGGGTTAGTCCAAATATCACTGAAACCAATCTTACCCCAATTGGCCAAAGGGGGGCGCTATATCATTTTGAAAGAAGGCGTCAAGTACATTACATGAAACTTTTTCTTTTTTCTTTTTTTTTTAAATGACAGGTCCATTATGTGTGACTGCCGTAGTGTAGTGGTCAGTGCCTGTGCCTGGTACACGGATGGTTGTCAGTTCAAACCCCACATCGGGTTGAGTTGATGTTAACATCCTGGATGCCCATGGCATGTGCATATGTCAAACTCTTTAATGTTGACACGTCTGATCTAACTCCAGATCACGTTCATGTTTAAAATGAGCCCCACAACGTTCATGTTTAAAATGAGCCCCACAACTACTGTAGAGGGCTAGTCCAAATATCACTGAAACCAATCTTACCCCAATTGGCCAAAGGGGGGCGTTATATCATTTTGAAAGAAGGCGTCAAGTACATTACATGGAACTTTTTCTTTTTTCTTTTCTTTAAAAAAAAAAATGACATGCCATTATGTGTGACTGCAGTAGTGTAGTGGTCAGTGCCTGTGCCTGGTATACGGATGGTTGGCAGTTCAAACCCCCCGTCGGGTTGAGTTGATGTTAACATCCTGGATGCCCATGGCATGTGCATTATGTCAAACTCTTTAATGTTGACACGTCTGATCTAACTCCAGATCACGTTCATGTTTAAAATGAGCCCTTCTCTACCGTCCGTTTTTTTTCTGTTCTGAGTAAAAGAAAATATGATCACTCGAAAATGTCAGAAATACTCCGATTACATTTACTCAGATTGATTTCACCCCAAGCCTCCAAAATATAAAAAAGAAATCAATAAAATCAAGGCACTCAGCCTACATAGACTTTTTTTTTTAAACAAACATGGTTAATAGATACTGTGGCTGCCAAGTGTAGTGGTCAGGGCATATTCCTTTCATGCAGAAGGTCGTTGGATCGAATCCCACCTGGGGTTTATAAAAGCATAAAACCATGACATTTGGTAGACTTTACAATTTGGTTCCTTGAACAATGTCTGATATGGAGCCTTCCTAAAAATGTCCCCCAACCCCCCTTGATGCGTATTTGAATATCCGCCATTACTAAATAATGTATTATGCATCATAAATCCTGAAACAAGCATTATAATACAAACTGTCATGTCTACACCTATGTTGTGATTTCCAAGGATTGCAATGATATCATGTACCAGCTCAGTGGCCTAGTGGTTTGAGTGTCGGCCCTAAGACTGGGAGATCCGGGTTCAAACCTGGGTTGCGTCATACCAAAGATTCTAAAAAATGGGACCCAGTGCCTCCCTGCTTGAAACTCAGCATCAAGGGTTGGATTGGGAGTGACATACTAGCAAAATGCTTCAAATCCCGCATGCAGCGTCCGATTGCTGTGAAAGGCCCAAGAACACGTGGCACCCCTTTCACTTTGGCCTATTATAGTAGGCCAAAAAAAAACCTACCTGACCTGCCGGAGTCCTGTTTGGAAGAACACTGCTTCTAGTTTTTCTTTGATGTCTTCTTTGCTTTCCCTTGATGCCTTTTTGCTTTCCTGCTTTTTATGCCTTGGCCACTTTATCGCTGCTTGCAGCTATATTTAGCATTTGTTTTTATTGATATTTTTTATTTTTTTTAGAAACCTTTTTTTTTCTTTACTGATTATATTGTGTTTTTTTCTAGATAGATATTCATTTGCATTTGTTATATTGCTGTTGATGTACTGACATATTATCTTGTTTATTATTGTGATGTTTTATCTGCTTATTGTAAGTATCTTTGGATTAAAAGTGTCTGGTAAATGCCTAAACTGCAAACTGTAAACTGGGGAGGAGCAGGGGCGGATTTAACAAACAGGGGGTACCTTCAAAGAAGATTGTTCACTGTCGCTGAAAGCAGCAATAGATTTGCAGCATCACTAGTAGGCCTACTAGCCGAAACAGCCCCAGTACTAGTACCAGCATCACTGGTGCTATTCAGAGAACACCTGCATGACATTGAACAATTGATTGATATTTGTTGTAGGCCTATAGAGGATTGAGACCAGATTTTAGGTGAATCGTTCACTTTTTCATAAAAGCGTGACATTTGGTACACTTGTATAGTTTGGGGCCCTGAACGTTTTCAGATATGGAGTCCCAGTCCTAACTGTAAATACTGAAACAATGTTGGATGCTGGCTTGTTGTTTATTTTGTCTATGTATGTCTTGGTATGTGTATCCGTTTTTCCAAAGTATGTCCTTGTTATGTGTACACAAAAGTTAAAAAAATCAAATAAAAACAAGGAAAACCTCCGCTTTTCTTTAGTTATGGCGCCTGTTTTTGTAGCTCCACAACAGTTTTCTTGGTTTTGTCAACGTTATTTAAAACTTTGTCAACCATGTCAATAGCACACGTTTGAATTACTAAACACGCAGAGATGCGGCTGTTGCACCCTTGTGCAGAAGTAAATTAGCTGAGAGTAGACACAGCCTTTCTGTATTATTTTAACAGCCGTTCTATTTCCTCTTTTCTTTTTGCTGTTGTAGTAGGACACGTGGCATCGAACTCGCCATGGCATTGGTTGAAGAGTCGTTTAGATTCTCGCTTTTACAGACAGCAACACCCGGCACGACCCGGCAAAACGAAACAGAACTTATCAGTCCATTCTGGTCTGAACTGACGGTTTTCCTTGTCGACTTTTCGTGCTGGTCATATTCAATCATTGTTTTCTCCTGACTTGTGATCACTGGCACGTCTGCATCATGTAGGAAGTGCCCCCACATTACGTCACTTACTGTGGCAGCAGGTCAGGTGGAGGTGAGTTGTATTCTGGGGAATGTGGTCAAAAGAATGCTTTTTTGGAGGGGGGGGGGGTTTCTATAATTATTGCGCAAAACCTCTAAGAAGTGTATGTGAAATTGTGAATTTGAAGTACTGGCATTTTTATTTTTGGAAGGAGTCGGTGCAGGCCGGACAGAGGTCTTAAACAGTGGAGAAATCACCCCTGTGATTGTACTGTATGTGTGTAACTGTTAGAGGACTGTGAGATTCAGTGTTGTCATCACATCTTCCTTTGCCAATTTCCCTGTTTTATGCTCTTGTTCCTTGATTGACAGAATTGTAGTCATCTTGATTCCTGTCTTTTGAAGATTCTGTATGACTTCTCTGCTCTGCACTGTTCTGGGTCTGTTTGCTTGCCAACTGAGTTTCAGTTGAGGTTTCAACCCTATTATCATCAGTTGCAAGGTGGTTTATGAGTGCCCAGTTGTGAGTGAAGTCTTGTTTGACATGCAACATCAACAGTTTTGTCTACTTCTTCATTCCGGACGCTTTGTCAACATGACTGCCAAAGAGGAGTTGGCTTAGGAAGAAATTGAGAAAAGCGGGGTTCTCAAAATTATCAAAGGTCCAGCTGTGTGCTTGCATAATTTCTTCCCACAGCTACACTTGATTGGACAAGCTTGTCTGGCTCATTTCGTCGCAATGATCTGACAAACTGGACATCTGGAAGTTGTTCACCAATGATCTTTTTAAGATACTTGCTATGGTTTGTATTCTCATCCACATCCATGTGATATCTTTTCAGGATTAACAAGTAAGCATCACTCACCTGACTCATGTCAAGTGTAACATCATCGTCTTTGAGGGTATTTTGAATGGCGAGGAATAACTGCATTAACACAAGGAGCGAATGTGTGATTTATTGTCATGATCTATCTTTGCTTCATATGTGCACTGTGCAGTCCGCAAGCATGTCCATTGATAGTACTTTCAAGAGCTTATTCTGACATGGTCATCCTGGTTCTGCTGCTTTTTCTCAAGAAGGGTTTCTCCCATTGCAATTAAAAGTGTAATACATGAACTCAAAAGGTTAGGTGCTGAATATCACTTTGACCTAAATACACTCTCTCCCTGCAAGCTTGTAGAAGGCCATCAATCATGGCTGGATTTTTTACTAATCATTTGCTACGGGTGGCACCTTCTTTAAAAATCACACAAACCTTTTTTTCCTCTAACATATTGACCAGATTGTCCTCAATCAATGTGCCAACTGTACAGATGTGTGTGGTTCTGTATGACAGTTCCAAATCTGTAAAAGTAATGGGTGGGTTTGAATGGGGGGTGGGGGGCATTGAGCTGGAGAAGATGAGGGAGGCGCACTTGTACCCATGTAGGTGAGAGCAGCGATAGGATGATCAGCCTCAAGAGAGTGCTCTGCAACAGGAAATATTTGTTTGCATCTGATGGAACTGTGGTGGTCCGCTATATACACGTCTTGAGAGCGGTCTTTCCCACATAAAACTTTACATAAACAACACCCTTTGTGTTGCAGGAGATAATACCCTTAATGGGAATCCTTTTGCATGAATAGGGATTCTGGAAAGCAGTGCATTTAAAGGTGCCATTAAATTGCGCACAAGTGCCACATTTAAAATTCTGGGATTTGACTCAGGGTGCGATGCAGGCTCTTAACTCATACAGGGCCAGATTTCCAAAATATGAATATGAATGTGCGCTTATAACGCCAGGAAATAGCTATTTTGTATCCCCCCAGACCACCTTAACCAGACCACCTTAACGAATGCACGTTCACCATACCATACCACCAGATGACCACTAGAGACCACCATACACCATACACTGACATGGTCCCATGTTAAGCCTGTTTAAATCCACATAACAGGATGAGACGCTGACTTGGTCCTCATTGACTTAACATGGACGGGCCGCCGGTCACCATTTCAGCTCAATACTGTTCAATTCGTGCTTGATCGTCTCAAACCACCATTGGTATGGGCATCGGGACGTATATAGATGCCACACAGAAAGTTTCAGAATCAAAATCCGACCTAGTGAAGCTACGTGAGGGTCGGATGGTTGCATTGAGGCTAACGCTAGCAGAGGCCTGTTGTCAACAGGAAGCCCTGGTTTAAAGGTGACGTCATAATCGTATCCTTTTTTTTCACGGTTTACGTGTGGACATTAGCTGAGGTAAGCTAACCATTTCGCTCCGTCTATAAACACATATTAAAAGCTTAAACAATGCTTTTATATAAAAGTCGCTCCGAGTCGCTCGGCACCAAACGCCATAGTGAACTAGTCGCTCGTAAAGTCGCCCGGCGCTAACTGAGTTAACTGGAGGAGGGAGATCAGAATGCGCAAAGGAGTCTCTTGAAAATCAAGTTTGAGCTTCTTCATGCTCCTCCATATGTCCTTGAGGTGGACATTTGTTCTATCCTGAAAGTTGTAGCATGACAAGATTTTGGCCCAGTTCCCCTCTCCAAATCTGGCAACCGCTGTACTCAACAGGTCCGACTCATCATCGGCCACTTATTCTTCCTGCCAGTACTTGTACTGCAAATGCTGATGTTATCGCTTTGCCTTTTGTTTTGTTTTGTCATTGAAGGCTAATAAGTCCTCTTCATCACTCTAGGAGGGTTTGGAAAAACAGTATGGAGCGCTGGGTCTGATTTAAAGAGGAGGTTTCATAGTATTTTACTTTCTCTGTTTTGTCTGTGGAGTTAACATTACTCTAATAGACCCCCAGGTTTGGTTAAAAAATCACACTAGTGTGAAGTGAGCAGTGCTATTTATTAGTTAATTTCATTAATTGTCCCGCTGGCCAAACGCCCTGCAAAGCTTTGCCAATGGGAACCTGGACATACAACAAACTTTGAGACATTTGTGCCAAGATCTAGGCCATATCTAGGCCAGATGTAGGCCACACCTCAGAGCCTGGACATGTTTTGGGCACCATAGGTTTTTTGGTAACCGGACAAAGCCAGACGTTGGAGCTTAGCTCCTTCCAGACCCACTAAACAATTTGAACTAGAAGTCTGTCTAAGTTTATACGTATAAAAAATGGTCTACCAGAGGTATAGATATGCAAGTTTTTTAGACGTCTAAACTTAGACTAGACGTCTAATATACGTCTAATAGACGTCTAAGTTTATACCTGGGTCTAAATTTAGACGTCTAATAGACGTCTATATTTAGACCTTAACGGCCGGACGTCTATTAGAAGTTTAAATTTAGACCCAGGTATAAACTTAGACGTCTATTAGACGTCTAGTCTAAGTTTAGACGTCTAAAAAACTTGCATATCTATACCTCTGGTAGACCATTTTTATACGTATAAACTTAGACGTCTAGTATAAGTTTAGACGTATATTAGACGTATAATATACCTTAAAATGTTTGCTGGGGAAGCACCGCCAAAATGTAATTGGGACAGAGGTTCTTCCTTGGACTAATGGAAGTGTGTGTGCAAGGTTTCACGCCGATCAGTCCAATTGTCTGTTCAGAGATGGACAGACAGATGCAACCGCATGGCTTCCATGTGGATCTCTGCCGTCATGGTGATGATGGCATATTGATTATGTCATATTTATGATGTCATAGTGTCGCCAAATCGTTCAAAAATGGATGGCAGGTCTGCCCAAATCTGCAATTCTAGGCTTGCACTGCAACGTGTAAGGTGTGATGTGATGTCAGACCTCAGCTCCTGGTCAGCCTACGTAAGGTGTGAATTTTTTATTTAGACTCACTTCATCCCAGTGCTAGACATTTTTCCTAAGGGAATTTCCTGATTGAGACAAAGATAGAGACAAGAAGGGTCTCCTTTTCTGACTGTCCATATGCCCGTGCCTTCACCTTCCTCCTTAAACACATGAAGGGGAGCCACAACGACCTCTACTGCCAAATGCTGAGTAATGAACAGGTCCCCTTAGCAGCCTGTCAGCAAATAAACGGCTCTGTAACCAACCAGAAACAAGGAGACAAAGATGAACCAAAATCTAACAGTCATCATTTTGCCACTTTTGCAAACCTGTCAAATGTCATGTTCTAGTTACATGACATGTTTGGCAAAATGAGGGGCAGAATGATCTTGCAGACAGACTGACCATGTGCAGCATAGCCTGTTGTCCTCATTTCAAGTGAAATCCAAAAATCATGACATTTTCAGATAGGAGGTTTTGAGTTTTGGCCATCGATATGCCATTTCGGAACGGCACATTCCTGGCACATGCCAAATGTCATTTTTTGATGCCACTTTTCGAAACGGCATATGTCGTTTTGGAAACGGCTTATGCCATTTCGGAACGGCACATGACATGGCACAAGAAAAATGGCAGTTTTCGAATGGCATATGCTATTTCGGAACAGCACATGTCTGGCACATGTCAAATGCCACTTTTCCAACTCAGCTTCTCTCCACACTTGTTGGTCATTTGCAGTCAGACTAGGGTGGGAGGGAGGAAGAAGGCTGGCTCTAGACTCACTTTTCACTTTCATACACCAAGCATTCTGACGTTCTTCTTCAGAGCAGCAGTGCAGTTCGTTTCTTACGTTTTTCTTTAGAGCAGCAGTGTGGTTAGTTAATAGAGTCTAGACTTTTGTTTCTTTTCAAAGACTAACTCCGTAGACCATAATAAAGGTAAGCACTGATCTGACAATATACTACATACAAATGTAATAAAATCTGGACTTTTGTTTCTTTTCAAAGACTAACTCTGTAGACCATAATAAAAGTAAGCACTGATCTGACAATATACTACATAATTTTACAAATGTAATAAAATCAAGTCAGCCTGTATACTATACTGTAGACCATTGGTTCTCATAGTGGATTCCAGGGACTCTGGTGCCATGGGATTGGTCCGAAGGTTCATTAGTCCGAAGGTTCTAAATGGACTGATCCAAGTCTGTAACTCTGACAGTGTACAAATGGAACCAAATTAACCCTAAGGGTCCATTTTGTTCCATTTGTACACTGTCAGAGTTAAGGGGAGACGTTGAAATGTGAAAGTTTGAGAAACACTGCTGAAGACCACATACTAGAGAGCATATTGTTGTACACACACACACGCGCGCGTGCCAGTGACATCTCTTCCCCTCGCTCTACCCCTCTCTCTCTTTAGTGAGAGAGCGAGACAGGGAGAGAGGGGGATACTAATGCTATTTAAACTGTTAAATTAACTTTTGTTGATCCAATGATATGATATTGCTATTCAATCAGTAATCAAGTGATTGACATGTAACCATTTGGTTCCATTTGTACACTCTCAGAGTTATGGTGTTGTTTGAGAATATGTTTAATTAATTAAACAGTTATTAAACATGTGTTCAGACAGAGAGAGAGAGAGAGAGAGAGAGAGAGAGAGAGAGAGAGAGAGAGAGGTGTAGTGGAGCAAACTCTCCCACACTCCCACGTACTGTTTGCAACGGCTCTCACTTCCTGTGCAGTCAACCTGAGAAAATGGTTACACACACACACACACACACACACACACACACACACACACACACACACACACACACACACACACACACACAGCTGCTGATAGGCGCTTCGACCTTTTATGGTAAAGGCAGACAGAAATGACTCTCACTCACTCAGCTGTTCTCTGCCTGCTTTTTATATAATAGTACAATTATCAATACCATAATAGAGGGTATGCATCTGCATAAAATGAATGGGTAAGATAATGGTACTTTAGGTAGGCCTACCTTTACTTAACTTGAGGATTTTCATTTAAGTGTGCCTGCCATGCAATGGCAAAACACTTGTAATCCGCAATCCGCCATACTTAAATCTTCTTCCCGCAAATTTCGGCACGTAATAACTGCTGTACAATTTACGCCACCCCTGCAATATACATCAAAACGTGCGGCTCGGCCGGGAATGGGGTGCTATTACTTTTCTTTCCGATCCATGTTACCATTGCGATGTAATTCGCAAAAAACTACGCCCAAAAACCCCATTGACTTTGAATGGGGGAAGGCAGAAAAAAAGGAGACTTTGGCGCCACATTACTCTGGCATACTTTTGCCTAGCAACGCGTTTTTTCCACAATCACAGTTCAAAAGTAGAGTGTTTTAGGGTATTTTGGGGGTATTTTTGGTTGGAAAAATCTTTCTAGAGTCTGAGCTAGAGTGCAAGAGATGGTTTCTTTTTGGCCAGTGAGTGGAGGAGAGAGATGGATGGATGTAACTATTGACTCGAGAGAAGATAAATACAAGCTAGCGGGGAAATCTCACTTTTGCGAACGCCCATCATTTCGACTGGAGGGTTAGCGACTCACTCCACGGAGGTTAAGGTTAGGGTGAGGGTTAGAGTCGGTGTCGAAAAGATGAAATGTAGTAACAGCTACTCCCCCAAGCTAGCTACTAAACGTTATCATAGACCAACAAATACCCACAAAGAGAAAGAGAAAGGGTGGAGCTGCAAGGGAGAGATAAAGAAAAAAAAGGCCCTTGAGGAGGAAGGGTCGAAATGTCATAAACTGACCGACATGTTCAATGCCCCCACTGTGTCTTCTAAGAATAATGACGATGCTACCGCAGAAACAACAAGTAAGTTGTTGTTTATAAACACTGCTGGTTCTCAACTCGAGTTTCTCTACAGGGCTACTCAACTTAAGATGGCTCAGGGGCCACTCAGCAAAATACCAAAAGTCAAAGGGCTGCAAGCAGAAAATTACGGTCCTATTTTGGACGTTTACAATGATTTTGTAACACTTCATGACAAGTCTAATAATTAAGGAAACGCACAGAAAACAGCCACATTTCCCTCTATATAAGCCAGGCCAAACCGCATTGAACCAAAAGATTGTCATGGATGGAATGATGAAATGATCAAATTTGATCAAATTAGGCCTTATTCACATAATGTGAAGTAAAATGAACAGATCTGGTTCATTCTTTTTGTAACCGCCCCTTGGAAATAAATAACACTGAGAAGGGCCAGACTAATATCCACAACAGTGTCTGGGTATGCAAGGCTAGTGAACTTTGGCAATGTAAATGTATGTTTTCTCATGCCAATAACGCTCCTTTGAATTGATTTGAACAGTCAGAGTGCAACAATTCAGATCAATGACTCAAATGATATCCTAGAAATGAAATTAAATCTTTCTTCTTTGTAACAAATAAAATAAATTATAAAATAAAATACAAAATCTGGTTTTAAAACAAGACAAAAAGTCTCGTAGGGGTTTTGGAGAGAAAATTACATCATCTAAATTCATCTAAGCTGTAGCCATGGCCTGACATTGATCCAGACCTGTAAATAGACGTTTATACAATTATTCTATTACTCAAACCCCAGCATCCCTATTCTTGGGGGACATTAACCAAAAATAGCCGATCTACAAGCTCACCACAAGATGCGCACCACAAGATGCGTTGTGAGCTTGTAGATCGGCTATTTTTGGTGACGAGAGTTGTATGGAAAAATAACTAAAGCACAGTTCAACTCTGCCTCAGTTGCACTGTAACAGTTTGATGCTTTGAGCCTTGTAAAGCACAACAGCTCGTTGGAGGAGATTTGTGGTACAAATAAGCATAATTCCCTGGCTGCTGCGAGCAGAGACAAGCACAGACAAGGGCTACGTGCCTACGTCTTCATTAACCTGAAACATGATATCGCACGACCGTCATGCGTCCAGTCTCCAGTGAGCCCGACTGTCAGTGGTTGTCTGCTGCAAAATCTCCACAGATTTGTCTGTCTGACTGTCTCATCATACTAGCTCTAGTGTAGCCGCATCTCGTACTGCTGTTGACTGACTGCATTCGCATCATGACTCGTATCCCTAACCTACAGAGTGCACCGAGGCTCAAACATCACCGCGTTAATCGCACGTAAACTTTGACAGGCTTAGAAAAATCTTATTTTTATTTGTACGATCATGACGGGCCGCACAGACATGCAGAAAGGCCTGCGGCCCGCGGGCCGCGGGTTGAGTAGCACAGCTCTACATACATGATGTGGATTGATGACCACAGTAGAACACTTTGTTCCATGTTGTACCCTCTCAGAGTTAGACCTTTCCAACAGTGGTGTAAAGTAACTAAGTAGATTTACTCAAGTACAGTACTTAAGTACAATTTTGGGGGTGTTGTGGGTGAGCTTGTAGATATGCTATTTTCAAACATTTTGTACTTTTACTTTTGATACTTTAAAGGAGGGGAGCAGGAATCTTTCTTTATCTAAATAATGATGCATATCTCTCAAAGATCCCCTAAGGATGTCCAAATAAATTTAAAATAAATAAATACACAAAAGACATAGGCACATTTGAAGTTATAATCAGTGTCTCCCTCTACACCCTGTACTTCCTTCGACTTCGGGACCACGCCTCTTCCGTGACGTGACGTTCCGTCACAGCTACTACAGTGCCTCGGCTCGTTTCAGTCAGTGAGACAGGCAGACAGACAGACAGTCACCCCCCTCCCTTCTGCCTGTTTCTGCAGGACTCTCTCCAGTCTGCACTGAGAGTGAACGATTAGTGAAATAATTGTTTAATGTTCTGATTGTGTGTACTTTAGCCTACTTCAGTAGTAGCAGAGACACATTGCAGACTGATTGATTGCGTGACTGTTTGTGCTCGCGGCTCGCCGCATGCCCGGACATGTCCGCTCCGCATCACTGCATGATGATGTGTAAAGTAACTATAAGTATATTTACTCAAGTACTGTACTCAAGTACAATGTTGAGGTATTTGTACTTGGATAGTTCCAATACTTTCACTTCTACTACACTACATCTATCTCTGAGGCAAATACTGTAGTTACACCATTAAAATAATTTGAAAGCTTTAGTTACTACATAAATACATTATAATATTATAAAACATACATTAACTACGTATTTTATACCGTGGCTGTTTGAAAGTAGCCGATCTGCAAGCTCACAATTGTGAGCTTGTAGATTGGCCGCTGCGCGTCCTGTCCATGCAAGAATGATATGAGAGTGCTTTTACTTAAGTAACATATGAGTATCTTTTCCACCATTGCGAGCTCGGACGGCCCCGTCACTCGCGTTTGTGAAGGACCTTATAATAACTACTTTAGCCCTATTTTATACCTTGGCTGTTTGAAACTAGCCGATCTGCATTGGCCACACTGCGTGTCGCGTCCTAGACGACTGCATGCGCGTGCGAGAATGATATGAGTACTTTTACTTGAGTAAAATATGAGTATCTTTTCCAGTCCATTGCGGCTCGCACTGCCCACTGCCCCGTCACTCGCGTTTGTGAAGGACCTTAATAACTAATTCCAGTGGAATACATTTGTCTACCTTCTTTTGGGTGAGTTAATCCAATGTCGTGTCATTGTTTGGTCCAGATGTAGAGAACACATGAATGGAGAGGCAGGAGGAAAAACGGGAGGAGAGAGAAAAAAACAAAACAAAACAAAAAAAAAACATCCACAGTCAAACACAGAGGCAACTCCAGCATTTGGCTGAAACGAGCGCTCATGTGGGCTTGCTGTTTCACAGTGCCTTGCAAGAGAACCGGGTCGCGAAGAGACACGCCCCCAGGCTAGTAAATAGGTGCATGCACTATATAATGGATACGGAAAAAACGGCTTATTGATTCTTTATTAAAAATTGCAAGTGTATAGCATTCACGTTGTTGTGCATGTCAATTAAGAAAGTTATGAGTTCACTTTATTAGAAAGAGTGTAAAATACTGTAATTCCCAAGGCATGTTTCCCATTCCTTTCAATGGGATCACGTGATGTTGCTCTGAGCCCATACGAGCTCGTGGAGGAGGAGTTTTGAAAAAGTAGGACATTGGAATCTCCGTCTGAATACAACTCTGAAAACAGGCAAGACAACTATATCGTTGCATTGGCAAATATTTATAACTACCTAACAATTAAATTGGGACAAAGTAGATGTTATTCTGCTACCCTGTCTACAATAACATATTTTACTATCAGTACACTCTACATTTTGAAATACAGACGAAGTAACAGTTTTTTCTACATTGCACCACTGCTTTCCAATAACACACACACACTATATATATATATATGTGTGTATATTGCAGTGCTGTTGTCTTTGTAGTTGTTTTTTTCTCCCCCTGTGTGTGTGTGTGTGTGTGTGTGTGTGTGTGTGTGTGTGTGTGTGTGTGTGTGTGTGTGTGTGTGTGTGTGTGTGTGTGTGTGTGTGTGTGTGTGGCCATCCCTGTAGACATTGTACAATGGAATACGTTTTTGGCCATGTTTCCTATGCAAAGGTGGACATAATACCAGTGCTGGGGCTTCAGTGGGACAGCCCAGTGCTAGCTCAGAGGAGGGTTAGGGTTATGGTTAGAGACTACAGTAGGACAAGTCATTGAATTGTATAAGCTTGAGTATTGTATGTGTGAGATTTGCAATAGGCTATACATGAAACAATTGAATACAAACCTTTGATGACAATAATATTATTTGAAATCATAATATTTCAAATGGTTTACAATGTCTTCCTAACTGAATAGGAGTCCCATAACACTACCAGCAAGTCGTGATGATTCTGGGGGAGAGATGCAGGCAGAGGCCACTCTGCTACTCAGTGATAGCTCAGGGCCAGAGGAAATGACAGCCACAGGTACATATGAACCAATGCAACGTAGGAAAACAAGTTATTGGTATTATGATATGTGACATGTTATAGATTAGGCTATGAGTATGACACAGCTGAACAACAACATAAGCAATTTGATGACAAAACAAGTTATGCTTCTTTATCATGTGTAGGTGTTGATAAATTAATAATAAATAATGCAATGATTTTGCTTGTTCTTATTAAGAACAAGCATTTTTTTTATTTTTTCCCCCGCTACCACTCACAACTAGGTTTGGGTATCGTCGGCGATACTTTTAATGGTATCGATTCAATGACGTCGATACTATCGGTATCGGTTCACGTAAAAATGAACGATACCTTGTTTCGATACTTTTGAATGCACCCCTTGCCGGTCGCATCTGTAACATTTGGGCTACTGAGAGTTTAATGACTGCTTTAGTAGGCTACACTCGTTACTGTGAAAATAGCCGAGAATAGCCTATAATGTTTATTATTATGATAATGATCCAACGTCTATAAAATAGCCCATAGAAAAAGGCAAATAATAATTATAATAATAATAATAAATAAAAAGTATCGAAATCGGTTCCCAGGTATCGAAAAAGGTATTGTATCGATTAAAAGGTGAACGATACCCATCCCTACTCACAACAAAGTCCCAAGAAAACCATTCCCAATGTTTTCTACACGAGGGAAGGGACAAACACAAAGAGAATGTGGTTTCATCTTTGCCAAGCCTACTGATGAGAATGCTTTTGTGAGAAAAGGAGGCATGCAGGCATGGAAGCATTGTCACCAAAGAATTGAGGAACATGAAAGAAGAAGTGAGACCCATCGAAAAAGTGCAGATGCCTATTTCCTCAAGGCCAGTAGCGCTGATGTCAGCCTACTGACCGAGAAACAAGTGTCAATCCACCGAGGGCAAGTGAGAAAAAAAAAGACAGGTGATCAATGTCATCAGGGTCATTGGTAAACGTGACCTCAGCTACAGAGGTGATAAGCATGAAGCCGCATATAGTCTTGAGAACATGGCCTTGGACCATAGACATTTCTTGGATATGGTATTGCTGATAAGCAAGTATGATGTCTGCCTTCAAGAACACGTCAGTGACTGCATTCAAAAGAGCAAGATGCAGAATGAGATTTTATCAGTGGCATATGTTTTTCACGTCAGTGATGAAGTAATCTGCTGTACTGTTACCTTTAGAGGAGCTGTGTGTAAATCTACCGTACGAGTCACCTCGGAACCTACCATTCATTATATATTCATTATATACTCACTATATACTCACAGCTCAGACCTTTCTCAGAATATTTCAGGAGACAACTCCTCTTAACAAGTACCTGCAGACCAGTGGTATGGACATACTAACTGCTCAGGGCTTTGTGGCGACAACTGAAGACAAACTGAGAAAGGCTTCCACTTCTAGAAGAACATGATGATGAGAGAGGTCTTGAGGTTCAGTCTGCCCTCCCAGAGAACGGATTCGAAAAAAGAAAGCCATGCCAGTTGAACTGGCATAATATGAGCAAGATGAGCCTCTTCCAGATGCTGAGACAGACTTTAAAATCAAGGTCCATATTATGATCCTTGACACGATCAAAGAGAGCATCCACCACCGATTTGCAGTGAATGCAGAGCTCTGTTCAGATTTTGCATGCTTGGATCCAAAGAACTTCCCTGCAATAAGGAAAGGTCTGCAGAAAACAGCACTGGAGGAGTTCAGTGGATGCTTACTGAAATTGAATGAGCATGCTACTGTTGCAACCTTGAATTAAAGTACCTTGCAAACCAGTGGGAGAGACTGAAGATCCACCCTTTGAGAGGCTATAGAATCAGGAAAGAGCTGGATGAGGAGGATAAAAGCACTGCTGAATTAGAGGAGACTGGGCACACTGAGGGTTCTGAACCTGAGGAAGGCCTGGAGTTGGAGACCAACTGTGCCTCATGTAAAAACTGCCCCATATTAAGCTGCTATGTGATCCTGTCCCACTATAAACGGCTAAGCAATACATACAATATCAATGGTCAAGGACAAAAGTATTTGCTGACCCTGTCTGTTACCCAAGTGGCCTGTGAATGGTCCTTTTTCACAGAAATGTGTGAAGAACAGACCGAGAAGCTCCGTGAGCCTGAATCCGCCTAGAGGCATTTTTGTTGATGTCAACCGAAAAGGAGACACTCTGGGACCTTGACATCGATGGCATTATAGACAAGGTTGCAGAGACCAGTGAATTGATGCACTGCCAGCTGATCTAAGGCAAAGGTTTAAAAACTGTGGGTCTCAGTCCCACCACTCCCAAGTCTCAGGCCAAGGCTACACGGAGCTGGATATTTGTGAATCTATACATTTTTTGGTGCTGTTGGGGCTTGTAGCCACACAAAGCTGGATATTTTGGCAGTGAATCTGGATATTTTTCAATCCGGATAAATAAGTGGAGACACTGAAAAATATCCGCTTCACTGGATCCGTGTAGTCATGATACCCGGATATTTCTGAAGACTTTACTGTGTGTGTGCTTGTTAGACCTAGATATCTTTGTCGTGTGGACCTAGATATTTTTCTATGTGGATATCTGAAAAACCGGGATATTTGAAATATCCAGCTCCGTGTAGACCTAGATATTTTTCTATGTGGATATCTGAAAAACCAGGATATATGAAATATCCAGCTCCGTGTAGCCATGGCCTCAACCCATACATAACTGGCTCACAGCAAGTGGCCAGTTGCCTTAATAATCACCTTCTTTACACTGCCTTAAATGCATGCATGCATTTTCTTACTATGTTTAGTTAATTATGTTTATATATTTTAAATACAAGTCACAGCACTTTATTTTTTGGGTCGCAACCCATAAATCTGTGACAGAAGGGGGGGCTGGGGGCATGTGCAAAAATAAATGATACAAGTAACAGCATTTTATTAGTTTTCTATATTATTATTATTATTATTATTACCCTTATTATTATTATTATTATTACCCTATTAAATCAGTAATGAAGTGATTGACATGTAACCGTTTGATTCCATTTATACACTCTCAAGGGGAACACACACCGGACGCGGAGGCGGCGCGGAGGCGGCACGGAAGTGGCGCGTCAAAACATACAGCCCCATTATTTTCAATGAACTAACCCACACCGGCGGCGTCAGCCACCTCGCCTGCCGTGCCAATATACTGCTGTTCTATTTTTCCAGCGTTGCCACGCGGTGAACATGTTCTCCCATGGTTCTCCCCACCGGGGGAAATGGATGTGCTGTGTGGCAGTGTGCCGCATCCAGTTGGGGTTACCATGCAGCACTTCACGCGCGTCGATACCGCAATGCGCCGCTGCCTGCGTCCAGTATGTGGTCCCCTTCAGAGTTATGGTGTTGTTTGAGAATATGTTTAATTAATTAAACAGTTATTAAACATGTGTTCAGAGAGAGAGAAGTGTAGTGGAGCAAACTCTCCCACACTCTTACTGTTTGCAACGGCTCTCACTTCCTGTGCAGTCAACCTGAGAAAGTGGTTACACACACGCACGTCGCACACACACACACACACACACACACACACACACACACACACACACACACACACACACACACACACACACACACACACACACACACAGAGCTGCTGACAGGCACTTCGACCTTTTATGTTAAAGGCAAAGAGGCAAAGAGAGAGAGAGAGATTTGTAGTGGAGCAAACTCTCCCACACTCCCACTTCCTGTTTGCAACGGCTCTCACTTCCTGTGCAGTCAAACTGAGAAAGTGGTTACACACACACACACACAGTATAAGTAGTGGTACTTTTAGAAGTGGGGGGACGCTACGTGCATGCGCTCACGTGTGTGTGCACAACACACATGGAACGTGCATAGTGGCACACACTATAAAAACAGGCAGACGATATGAAAACATTTTCTGTGGTTGTGTTGCTATGTATGCAATTAATGTATGGAATTATTAGCAGCAACTCAACTACTAACAGTAAGACAGAATGTAGCATTATTTATTCTGCTTGCTGCATTTTACAAGGCCACTAAAAGTAAACTGCTGCAGAATTAATTTATTTCTGAACGTGGTTTGACCAGAGCAAATATCATTTACTTACACTAGGCTATGATGCTGACAAGATCGTCAAGTAGTCAAATGAGAGGATTCATCTTACATGAACATGCTTTGTAGTTTTGTAGTGCGCACAGCCTGACCATAGAGTTGGAGCCTGACCAGGGCTGTGCAGAGGGATCTGCAGTTTGAGGTCCCTGGGTCGGGACCCATATTATTCGGGTCGTGGACCAATTTCTAGGGGTTGTGAGTAAATGCATTGCTCCTTTATGTTTTGTTTTTTAAATTTTTGTTTTTCATTTTTTCAAAAGGATTCCAGAAAAAAATAGAGGAGGGGTAAGCAATTAGGGATTGGGTGTCTTGCTCACTACACAGTCCCTGAGGTTGAGTAGCGACCTCAGCTATTTTTTTCCTATTTTGAGTTAACTTTTCAAGTCATTAAACGGCATAACCGTGGCGAAGCGTCAAACTTTGATCGCCAAACAGAAAGTGCCCCCTCTTCTGATTGGTCGATACTTGATTGTTCCATTTTTTGGCTATAACTCATAAATCGTTTGTTGTAGTAACTTGTGGGAGCTGTCATTTGGCTTATTTCAGAGTCCTTGTCCTTAATTGGTGTAACTTAGCCCCGCCCCCTCTTCTGATTGGTCGATACTTGATTGTTCCTATTTTCTCTTATAACTCATCAACGGTTTGTCGTACAAACTTGTAGTTGGTGTCATTTGATTTGGTTTAGAGTGCTTGTCTTTAATTGATTTAGCTTAGCCCCGCCCCTCTTATGATTGGTCGATAGTTGATAGTTCCTTTTATTTGCTATATCTTTTCCACTGCTTGTCACTAGTGGGAGGTGTCATTGGACTTGGCTGAGTCTTTATCCTTCATTGGTGTAACTAAGCCCCGTCCCCTCCTCTGATTGCTTGATATTTGATAGTTCCTGTTTGCTATATCTGTTCAATGGTTTGTAATAGGTGCAATAGTGTAATAGGTGTTATAGTATAATAAGTGTAAATATAGCTGCAAGCAGCGATAAAGTGGCCAAGGTAGAAAAAGTAGGAAAGCAAAAAAGCATCAAGGGAAAGCAAAGAAGAAATCAAAGAAAAACTGGAAGCAGTGTTCTTCCGAACAGGTCTCCGGCAGGTCAGGTGTTTTTTTTTGGCCTAGTGGTGACTATAATAGCCCAAAGTCAAAAGGGTACCACGTGTTCTTTGGCCTTTCACGGCAATCGGACGCTGCATGCGGGATTTGAGGCACTTTGTTCCAAAAATGGGTTTTGCAAAAATTGACCCGCTGGTGGCGCTATAACAGGCCAATGTGAGAAGGGTGGCATCTGTTCCTTGGCCTAGTGGGAATGTGCGTGCAAAATCTCACACAAATAGCAGGCTGCGTTTGAGACATTTTGTTCAAAAAGGAGCAATCCTGCAAACCTTGGAATTCAATGTTAGCCAATTAGATAGAATATGATATTGGACAAATCCATCATGATTACATCACTGTAGAGATACTGTGTGCCCATTTGTGTGATTATCGGATAAAATCTGAAGGAGTAATATCGAAGAATGCGTTTTCGGCCTTCTGGTGGCGCTATAAATGACAGACTCTGCCGATTTTACACTAATCGGCATAGTTATTGGTGAAAGCACAAATTGACCTCTACACATGTATGCAAAAGACTATATGCAACAGACATAAAATAGTTCCAAAGAACTCAAGGTTTTAACTCAATATCTTTATTTTCCAACTTTTTCATTAGTTGTCTTTGTTGAAGAGTTGGTCATCAGGTTGTAAACCTTCAAAACAGAGGGTTAACAACCTAGCCATTTTCAGGCATGTCTTTTAAATCACAATGTTTTCAAATAATTCAAGTAGTAAACGTCTTCAAATAAAGTTTTTAAACATTAAGTATTGTGAAGTCTGAACCCAAACCAGCACACGGAAACAGTTCTCAAGGTGAAAACGCAATAAGCGTTGTTTTATTCAATGGGGCGTTCCCCTAAAACATGAAATAAAGTTCTTCCCAAAACCGGGGCTTTTAACATGTCTTCAAATAAAGTTTTTAAACATTAAGTATTGTGAAGTCTGAACCCAAACCAGCACACGGAAACAGTTCTCAAGGTGAAAACGCAATAAGCGTTGTTTTATTCAATGGGGCGTTCCCCTAAAACATGAAATAAAGTTCTTCCCAAAACCGGGGCTTTTAACTCAAAATATGCTTCTTTCCAGAACTTAACAAACAGGGGTTACATTCGAAACACATGTTTCACAGTATGCCGTTGCTTCCATTAACACATGCCATTTCTCTTCCAAGATTCAGATGCAGCTCCTAATTTGCCTACAATGGGAACAGATAGAACCACCATTAGCAATGTGGCAAAATACAGAGCAAATGAACATGGAGTGGAGTTTTGCTTACTGCTCGCTGGAAGAGTCCCTTCGAGAGCCAGCTACACAGTGAAGCAGAGCTCGGTGGTTAAGAGCAAAAACATTTGGATTGCCTGACTCGGAGAAGCTGTGTTGCGGCCAGGTGCTGACAAATCAAACTGATTGCAACAAGCAGCCATCTTAGCTGCTGCATTCTGGGAAATGTAGTTTTTCTGAAAACCAAACAAAGCCATCAGTTAGATTCAGTTCACATGCAAAAAACAGGGCCTGGATAAAAAAAAGATATCAACTAATCAGCCGATCTACAAGGTTAAAACAAAATAAAGTCAACAGATCTGCTGATTTGGAGGTTGTGATTTGCCATCCAATTTGCGTGATTTTAGTCCAAAATCTGTAGGAGCAGTGTTGAAAAATGTTTTGCAAGAATCGGCCTCATGGTGGCGCTGGAGGGCCATATGAGAAATCAGGCAGCCAAGGAGTGTGTGCAAAGTTTGGCATGGATAGGGGCAATGGTAGCGGAGATATGAATAGGGCAAAAGTATGATGTCACACGGACAGAGTGACAGCCGGTGGAGGTTTCGATAGTAACTGCGACCTAACAGTCGCAATAATACTCACATCTCTTTAGTTAAATGCTTACATTAAAGAAAGAGATGAGGCCACACCCCAAACAATAGTGGACACAGGCAATCATCCACAACTAAACACTCCTGACAATATAAACTAATAAAAAAAAAACTAATCAGCCGATCTACAAGCTTAAAACAAAATAAAGTCGACAAATCTGCTGATCTACAAGCTTGCCATTGAACTCAAAACACATCAATAATCAACTTAGCAGCTTATCTACAAGCAATAATTACATTCCCGAAATGAATCTTTTTACATTCCAATCCCAAAACCAGAAACAAACATTTCTGAGCCACATGTTCACTTACCAATTTATCTTCCAGCCAGGTGAGGTGAGCTGAGGTGAATGAATTAAACTGAATGAATGAATTAAAACTGTTAGAAATAGGAATAGTTGTTGAAATAATGAACAGTACAGATCTGCAGCAGCTCCAGTGATGTGGACCTCACTGAGCAAACTGCAGACTGACGGTTTTATACTGGGTGTGGTGATGATTGTCAATTGCTGCGCAGCTGTGTGACTGATTGTGACTTGGGGACCGGGACCAGGGGCGTCACAAGGGGTAGGAAAGTGGGACTGAGTTACTAGGGCCCAAGTTGGAGGGGCCCTAGTAACTTTAGCTATTGAAAAATAGCAGATATACAAGCTAACAGCGCGTCGGTGCCGCGCTGCGAGCTTGTAGATCTGCTATTTTTGAAAAGTCGTGAAAATGTGTGCAAATCTTTGAATATATGTGTTTTTTTAAGCGAACATTTGTAACTCAAATTTTGCTTCTGGGGTGTCCCCGGAACTAAATATTTTGAGATGGGGGTCCGTGGCTAAATACATATAATTTTGGGGGTCCTTCACATGAAAAAGTTTGAGCATCACTGACATGGAAACATATGTTTCTTGCACACATTTTCACATTTTTTTCAAAAATAGCAGATCTACAAGCTCGCAGCGTGGCACTCGGTGCCGCGCTGTGAGCTTGTATATCTGCTATTTTTCAATAGTTAACATTCATGGGGGGCCCGCTGTGAATCCTTGTACCCAGGGCCCAGAATTTGGTGTGACGCCCCTGACCGGGACCAAAACATTGCATGTGGAAATGAAGAAAACATTCCATTTAAAAATAAAATGAAACTAGGAATAAGTGTCACTGCGGCTGCTTTTTCCTACCCATAACCATAGGTCAGACAGGATTGTGTCAGTCTTTCTGCAGGCTCGCCATCTTTCAGATTCAGTTCTAGGCAATAAACCTGGCCTGGATCAAAGAAAAAGGCCAAATGAATAGAAAAACAAAAATTCAAATAATCTGCTGCACTACAGGCTTGAAACAAAATAATTCCATTAATCTGCCCAACTAGGCATTGGCATTAAACTCAAAATACATCAATTCAATAATCAACGTTGCAGCTAACATACAAGCATTACATTCCAAAAGAAATCGTTTAACATTTAGATCCCAAAACCAAAAACAACATAACATTTCAGAGCACATGGTTAGCTTACCAAGTCACATTGTTCCTCCATCACACACAGCCAGTGTATCGAGTGGATCGGGTAGGTATGGTCAGGTGAGGTAAATCTAAAAGCCAAATTATAGTATGGGTAAGTATAATGAATAAAACTGTTAGAAATTGTAATAGTTGTTGGAATAATGAACAGTGTACAGACCTGCTGCATAATGTAGCAGTGAGTAGCAGCAACCAGCAGCACCATGCAGCTTCCAAACAATCTGAGAGGGGGGGAGTGGCTTCAACTCAACCACTATTTATACTCTTGCTTAAGAAGGTTGCCATGTTTGGTCGGGTTGCCATGTTTAGTTGCAATACCAGGGTTTTCACGGCAAAATGTTGTAAAATGTATTTTAAATGCATGAGGTAAGGCTTGAACAGGAGACTTCTGGAATGATAGACAAAGGCCTTACCATGTGAACTATGCACAGCTCTGCACAGTGAGAAAATATTACTTTGAATGTTTGTTTTAGAGGCAGAAGAATAATTTGCATAAAACCGCAATATGAATTGAATTATTAAAAAAGCATGTTTCAAATTTAAAAAATCCGATCTGACTATCTTTAGATATTGGTCCAAGGTTCATGTAAAAAAAGATCCGTGCACGTGACGCGAAAGTTCCGGAATAAAAGCGGGTTTAAGTGTTTTACAAACTGCTCAACATTGCGGAAAATCTAAGGGCGGAGCTTACTTAACAAAGACACAGATGTCTTCCGCTTGAGTCAAGGCACGCGTGTAAGCAAGTTGCATGTCTTCAAACGAAACGAGGCATGACTTATGCCCCTTTAAAGTTTGAGTTTTCAAACGCTTCGTATAGCGCCCCCCTTTGGCCAATTGGAGTAAGATTGCTTTCAGTGATATTTGGACTAACCCTCTACATATTTGCCAAATGCCATGAACGTGTCACTTTGCATGTATGATTTAGAGGCAGAAGAATAATTTGCATAAAACTGCAACATTGAGTGAATTATTAAAAAATAATGTTTCGCTTTAAAAGAAATCTGCCGAGACAGATCTGACCGCATTGGTCCAAAGTTCATGTAAAAAAAGTTTCGCGCACGTTACGCGAAAATCCCAGGAGGAGATAGATTTTGACTGTTTTTCATATAATTCAAAATTGTGGGAGAAGTAAAGGTCAGAGGTCAAAAGTCAGAGCGTAAAAGTTGTTCGGCATGAGGAGACGCATAAGTGTATACAGGTTTCATTGCTGTACCTGCAACAGGGCATGAGCTACACCAGTTCAAAGTTGGCATTTTTCAAAGGCTTCCTACAGCGCCACCCTTTGGCCGATTGTTGCGAGCTTCGCATTTTAGCCGTTTGGCATAGTCCTCTGCCATACTGCCGAGTTTCGTAAAAAGCGACTGCACGGTCTAGCCGCTAGAGCAAAAGTGCAGTGACGTCATTACGTGCGCATCCCGCGTCTCTGACGCATTCACGTTGCCTAGAGACGCATTCACGTCAGTGTTCTGGGGTCCCACGGACGCATCGCCTCCATTGGAGTCCACATGAAAATAATTTACCACGTCGCGAAAAAAAATATATTTTAAAAAGTCCACAGACGCCACCATTGTTCATGGGTGAAGGCATGCTACTGTACCCTACGTTAACACAAATGAAATCCGCGTAGAAAGTCTTAAAACAGACGATAGAACTAACGTCAGTGTGTGTTTGGAATACACCGACGCTATTGTGTGCTCCATGCATGGTCACAGAATTCAATGGGTGCCTTAGTTTTAGCGTAGCACCGGGCTGCTCTCTGACCATAGTGGCACAGCGTGTTAGGTGATACACCAAGAAGGGTTCCCCCACCGAACGTGGGTTTGGCTTGTCGAGCCTGTTATCGGGTAAGCGTCACGTCATGGGCTGCTATAGCGGCCGGGGGCCGGGAGGTACAATGTGTCATCGATAGTTGTGTGCTTTGGAAGTGCATGCGTGCCGCGGAACAACGGTGGAACGCGTGAAACACTAAAAAGTTTGGTTACCTTTTGGAAAAGACAAGGGGAGAGCTAAATACAATGGGCTATATGCAGCACGGTTGTTACATCATGCTCGGGAGGGAACACTTCGACAATGCAGACGGAGCCAAGCACTTGTCCATAGTGCATCACATAAGACCCAAGTGCAATCAATAACTTTGCACGTCTGCGACTAGCTCTGGTCCATAGCGTTAGTGTCTGAGACGAGTTGAAACAACTCCAACGCGGGCTGTTGAAGCAGCGCGACACCCGTTCTCTTCCACCCACAGTATGTGGTGCTTGAAAATATGAATGATTCCATCGATAATAATCCGTTTGGGACACTCAAAATCACTGCCATAGAGTTATAATGTATCGCTCCGTGCGAATGAATCCGTAGCGTTGCCAGCGCGACTTCTGAGTCTACCGAAAATAGCAGATGTACAAGATCACAACGCGGTGCGAGCAGACACGGTTTGAGCTTGTTGATTGGGTATTTTTTTGTTGCGTGACACCGTCGTACTATGCATTATAAATTACACTGTTAAAGAGACGGTACACATTTAGTTTCTTCAAATATTTTCCAAAAATAAAAAGGTTGACTTGCCTTCTGTCTGTTAAAGTACTGTATTTGAAGGCCCTGGTCAAATGTATTTAATGGAAAAAATAGATATGCATTTACTGTAAAAAAAAAAAAAGAAAAAACAAAAAAAGGAGAGACATGGAAATGTTAGCCTATAGTTTATAGTATAGTTTTACAGTAGGCTATTATTATTAATTCATGAATAGTACTGTAATTATATATGTCACCGGATGTTAGAGAAACAGGACGGCCGAGAAACGGAGCACTCGCGGTGCCGCACGGGGCGGAACAAGCGGTCGCCCACAACAACGTCCTCCAGGCGGAGCCCATCGATTGTCCACGACATTGCAAGCGGCGCGAAGGCCAGCGGACCTTGGTCCTGCTCTTCGCCCCCGAGCGCCGCAGGCGCGAGTGGCCGCGAAGAGCGGGCCAGGGCCGCGCGGCCGGCGGAGCGCCGCGCGAGTTACGAAGCCGTGGTGAATGCAATCGTTATATTTATGCCCAGGCCGTAAGGCCTGGGCAAGCCCAAGATAAACGCTCATAGTAAGCTAATGGCTAAGCTAATGGCTAAGCTAATGGCTAAACACCGCCCAGCTAGGCTAGTAAATAAAGAAAGGGAGTCGCAAACGAGTGACGTCAGCGCCTGCACTAGTGAATGGCTGTCTATGGGCTGTCGTCGCCATCTGGTGGTGATTAGTGTGTGGTGAACGAAACAAGCGCTCTTACAATGAACGTCCTGAGTTACCCAAACATACTGTAACATATATATATATTAGTGTCTCATCATGTCTTTCCACAAAATAACAGAAAAAAGCTCAATAGTGGGCTCGATAAAAGCCCGGCTCGATAAGCAACATCGATAAGGTGCTCATTATCAATAAAAATTAACGAGCTCCATCCCTAGTGCTTCTTCATCTCAAGGTACTATTATAGTTTAATTGTTTCATTCGTTTTTGTATGTATTTTGTAAGATAAACAATGTAAATAACCATATAATAACCAATTCAAGTTAACCCTTAAGTTCTGTTCAGATTCACTACACCTTCGTTCTGTTCGGGTCATTTTGACCCGGGGGATATTTGGTTTAAAAAAAACAACACTAATATCAATTTTAACTTAACAAATCATCATGATACATTGACTTTGACTCAATACCAAACAATTCATATGATATATATGGTAAATGTTTGCATTTCTGCTTTGCTATATCACATTAAACACTGAACGAGCTAGGCGTTTTTACTGATTTAGCTGGAATTCATGTAAAAAAACAACTTTATTTAATACTGGGCAATATTGCTCATGCTTATAGGAAAAAATGAAAATCAGACAGGGGGGCTTCGGAAGGGGGTGTTAGAAGGGGGGGGGGGCTGTGTGTCTGTGTTTTGGCACAATGCTGTCTATTTCTGTGCATAATTATGTGCTTCCGGGTCAAAATGACCCGAACAGCACTTAAGGTTCAAAAAATATGAGGGGGGTGTAGCATGGGTGTAGTGCAAAAATATTTTTTTTACACATTCATCTCAGAGGAATCTTTAAGGCCAGTGAGTTTCAGGTGGAAAAATTTTAAACTTCTACCTTTTTTTTTCAAATGAAAATGTAAAACGGGTCAAAATGACCCGAACAGAACTTAAGGGTTAAATGCTGCACTTTGTCAAAAATGACATGACGCGTTGAATTTTTGTGGGACCCATAAAATATCCCTGGGACTCATCCGAAAGACCCTCCTTGGGTCCCGGGACTCATTACATTAAAAACCTATTAACATCACTGAAAGTGGCGGAATAATAATAATAATAAATATAGCTGCAAGCAGCGATAAAGTGGCCAAGGTAGAAAAAGTAGGAAAGCAAAAAAGCATCAAGGGAAAGCAAAGAAGAAATCAAAGAAAAACTGGAAGCAGTGTTCTTCCGAACAGGTCTCCGGCAGGTCAGGTGTTTTTTTTTGGCCTAGTGGTGACTATAATAGGCCAAAGTCAAAAGGGTACCACGTGTTCTTTGGCCTTTCACGGCAATCGGACGCTGCATGCGGGATTTGAGGCATTTTGTTCCAAAAATGGGTTTTGCAAAAATTGACCCGCTGGTGGCGCTATAACAGGCCAATGTGAGAAGGGTGGCATCTGTTCCTTGGCCTAGTGGGAATGTGCGTGCAAAATCTCACACAAATAGCAGGCTGCGTTTGAGACATTTTGTTCAAAAAGGAGCAATCCTGCAAACCTTGGAATTCAATGTTAGCCAATTAGATAGAATATGATATTGGACAAATCCATCATGATTACATCACTGTAGAGATACTGTGTGCCGATTTGTGTGATTATCGGATAAAATCTGAAGGAGTAATATCGAAGAATGCGTTTTCGGCCTTCTGGTGGCGCTATAAATGACAGACTCTGCCGATTTTACACTAATCGGCATAGTTATTGGTGAAAGCACAAATTGACCTCTACACAACATGTATGCAAAAGACTATATGCAACAGACATAAAATAGTTCCAAAGAACTCAAGGTTTTAACTCAATATCTTTATTTTCCAACTTTTTCATTAGTTGTCTTTGTTGAAGAGTTGGTCATCAGGTTGTAAACCTTCAAAACAGAGGGTTAACAACCTAGCCATTTTCAGGCATGTCTTTTAAATCACAATGTTTTCAAATAATTCAAGTAGTAAACGTCTTCAAATAAAGTTTTTAAACATTAAGTATTGTGAAGTCTGAACCCAAACCAGCACACGGAAACAGTTCTCAAGGTGAAAACGCAATAAGCGTTGTTTTATTCAATGGGGCGTTCCCCTAAAACATGAAATAAAGTTCTTCCCAAAACCGGGGCTTTTAACACGTCTTCAAATAAAGTTTTTAAACATTAAGTATTGTGAAGTCTGAACCCAAACCAGCACACGGAAACAGTTCTCAAGGTGAAAACGCAATAAGCGTTGTTTTATTCAATGGGGCGTTCCCCTAAAACATGAAATAAAGTTCTTCCCAAAACCGGGGCTTTTAACTCAAAATATGCTTCTTTCCAGAACTTAACAAACAGGGGTTACATTCGAAACACATGTTTCACAGTATGCCGTTGCTTCCATTAACACATGCCATTTCTCTTCCAAGATTCAGATGCAGCTCCTAATTTGCCTACAATGGGAACAGATAGAACCACCATTAGCAATGTGGCAAAATACAGAGCAAATGAACATAGTGGAGTTTTGCTTACTGCTCGCTGGAAGAGTCCCTTCGAGAGCCAGCTACACAGTGAAGCAGAGCTCGGTGGTTAAGAGCAAAAACATTTGGATTGCCTGACTCGGAGAAGCTGTGTTGCGGCCAGGTGCTGACAAATCAAACTGATTGCAACAAGCAGCCATCTTAGCTGCTGCATTCTGGGAAATGTAGTTTTTCTGAAAACCAAACAAAGCCATCAGTTAGATTCAGTTCACATGCAAAAAACAGGGCCTGGATAAAAAAAAGATATCAACTAATCAGCCGATCTACAAGGTTAAAACAAAATAAAGTCAACAGATCTGCTGATTTGGAGGTTGTGATTTGCCATCCAATTTGCGTGATTTTAGGCCAAAATCTGTAGGAGCAGTGTTGAAAAATGTTTTGCAAGAATCGGCCTCATGGTGGCGCTGGAGGGCCATATGAGAAATCAGGCAGCCAAGGAGGGTGTGCAAAGTTTGGCATGGATAGGGGCAATGGTAGCGGAGATATGAATAGGGCAAAAGTATGATGTCACACGGACAGAGTGACAGCCGGTGGAGGTTTCGATAGTAACTGCGACCCAACAGTCGCAATAATACTCACATCTCTTTAGTTAAATGCTTACATTAAAGAAAGAGATGAGGCCACACCCCAAACAATAGTGGACACAGGCAATCATCCACAACTAAACACTCCTGACAATATAAACTAATAAAAAAAAACTAATCAGCCGATCTACAAGCTTAAAACAAAATAAAGTCGACAAATCTGCTGATCTACAAGCTTGCCATTGAACTCAAAACACATCAATAATCAACTTAGCAGCTTATCTACAAGCAATAATTACATTCCCGAAATGAATCTTTTTACATTCCAATCCCAAAACCAGAAACAAACATTTCTGAGCCACATGTTCACTTACCAATTTATCTTCCAGCCAGGTGAGGTGAGCTGAGGTGAATGAATTAAACTGAATGAATGAATTAAAACTGTTAGAAATAGGAATAGTTGTTGAAATAATGAAAAGTACAGATCTGCAGCAGCTCCAGTGATGTGCACCTCACTGAGCAAACTGCAGACTGACGGTTTTATACTGGGTGTGGTGATGATTGTCAATTGCTGCGCAGCTGTGTGACTGATTGTGACTTGGGGACCGGGACCAGGGGCGTCACAAGGGGTAGGAAAGTGGGACTGGTTTACTAGGGCCCAAGTTGGAGGGGCCCTAGTAACTTTAGCTATTGAAAAATAGCAGATATACAAGCTAACAGCGCGTCGGTGCCGCGCTGCGAGCTTGTAGATCTGCTATTTTTGAAAAGTCGTGAAAATGTGTGCAAATCTTTGAATATATGTGTTTTTTTAAGCGAACATTTGTAACTCAAATTTTGCTTCTGGGGTGTCCCTGGAACTAAATATTTTGAGATGGGGGTCCGTGGCTAAATACATATAATTTTGGGGGTCCTTCACATGAAAAAGTTTGAGCTTCACTGACATGGAAACATATGTTTCTTGCACACATTTTCACATTTTTTTCAAAAATAGCAGATCTACAAGCTCGCAGCGTGGCACTCGGTGCCGCGCTGTGAGCTTGTATATCTGCTATTTTTCAATAGTTAACATTCATGGGGGGCCCGCTGTGAATCCTTGTACCCAGGGCCCAGAATTTGGTGTGACGCCCCTGACCGGGACCAAAACATTGCATGTGGAAATGAAGAAAACATTCCATTTAAAAATAAAATGAAACTAGGAATAAGTGTCACTGCGGCTGCTTTTTCCTACCCATAACCATAGGTCAGACAGGATTGTGTCAGTCTTTCTGCAGGCTCGCCATCTTTCAGATTCAGTTCTAGGCAATAAACCTGGCCTGGATCAAAGAAAAAGGCCAAATGAATAGAAAAACAAAAATTCAAATAATCTGCTGCACTACAGGCTTGAAACAAAATAATTCCATTAATCTGCCCAACTAGGCATTGGCATTAAACTCAAAATACATCAATTCAATAATCAACGTTGCAGCTAACATACAAGCATTACATTCCAAAAGAAATCGTTTAACATTTAGATCCCAAAACCAAAAACAACATAACATTTCAGAGCACATGGTTAGCTTACCAAGTCACATTGTTCCTCCATCACACACAGCCAGTGTATCGAGTGGATCGGGTAGGTATGGTCAGGTGAGGTAAATCTAAAAGCCAAATTATAGTATGGGTAAGTATAATGAATAAAACTGTTAGAAATTGGAATAGTTGTTGGAATAATGAACAGTGTACAGACCTGCAGCTGCTGCATAATGTAGCAGTGAGTAGCAGCAACCAGCAGCACCATGCAGCTTCCAAACAATCTGAGAGGGGGGGAGTGGCTTCAACTCAACCACTATTTATACTCTTGCTTAAGAAGGTTGCCATGTTTGGTCGGGTTGCCATGTTTAGTTGCAATACCAGGGTTTTCACGGCAAAATGTTGTAAAATGTATTTTAGGTAAGGCTTGAACAGGAGACTTCTGGAATGATAGACAAAGGCCTTACCATGTGAACTATGCACAGCTCTGCACAGTGAGAAAATATTACTTTGAATGTTTGTTTTAGAGGCAGAAGAATAATTTGCATAAAACCGCAATATGAATTGAATTATTAAAAAAGCATGTTTCAATTTTATAAAAATCCGATCTGACATATCTTTAGATATTGGTCCAAGGTTCATGTAAAAAAAGTTCCGTGCACGTGACGCGAAAGTTCCGGAATAAAAGCGGGTTTAAGTGTTTTACAAACTGCTCAACATTGCGGAAAATCTAAGGGCGGAGCTTACTTAACAAAGACACAGATGTCTTCCGCTTGAGTCAAGGCACGCGTGTAAGCAAGTTGCATGTCTTCAAACGAAACGAGGCATGACTTATGCCCCTTTAAAGTTTGAGTTTTCAAACGCTTCGTATAGTGCCCCCCTTTGGCCAATTGGAGTAAGATTGCTTTCAGTGATATTTGGACTAACCCTCTACATATTTGCCAAATGCCATGAACGTGTCACTTTGCATGTATGATTTAGAGGCAGAAGAATAATTTGCATAAAACTGCAACATTGAGTGAATTATTAAAAAATTATGTTTCGCTTTAAAAGAAATCTGCCGAGACAGATCTGACCGCATTGGTCCAAAGTTCATGTAAAAAAAGTTTCGCGCACGTTACGCGAAAATCCCAGGAGGAGATAGATTTTGACTGTTTTTCATATAATTCAAAATTGTGGGAGAAGTAAAGGTCAGAGGTCAAAAGTCAGAGTGTAAAAGTTGTTCGGCATGAGGAGACGCATAAGTGTATACAGGTTTCATTGCTGTACCTGAAACAGGGCATGAGCTACACCAGTTCAAAGTTGGCATTTTTCAAAGGCTTCCTACAGCGCCACCCTTTGGCCGATTGTTGCGAGCTTCGCATTTTAGCCGTTTGGCATAGTCCTCTGCCATACTGCCGAGTTTTGTAAAAAGCGACTGCACGGTCTAGCCGCTAGAGCAAAAGTGGCGGAATAATAATAATAATAATAATAATAGTAATGATGAAGTCCAATAACAATGAGTGGCCTTTTGCCACTTCGTGGCCTTGGCCACTAATAATAATAGTAATGATGAAGTCCAATAACAATGAGTGGCCTTTTGCCACTTCGTGGCCTTGGCCACTAATAAGTGTAATAGCACAATGAATGTAATAGTGTAAAAGTGTAATAGCGCAATAAGTGTAATAGTGTAATAGCATAATAGGTGTAATAGTGTAATAGCTGCAATAGCTGTAATAGCATAATAAGTGTAAAAGTGTAATAGTGGAATAGTGGAATAGCACAATAAGTGTAATAATATATTAAGTGTAATAGTGCAATATGTTTAACAGTGTAATAGCCCTACAAGTAATAGTATAATAGTGTAATAGTGTAATGGTGTAATGGTGCAATAAGTGTAAAAGTGTAATAAGTGTTACAGTGTAATGGTGCAATATATTTAATAGTATAATAAGTGTTATAGTGTAATAGCGCAATAAGTTTAATAGTGTAATAGTGCAATACCACAGCAGATGTGCCAACTATAGTATAGTCTATATACTTTATAGACTGTGAAGTCAAGTCAAGGGTTGTGAGAGGTTGTGAGAGGTTGTGAGAGGACGCTGGCGTCACGTCTGTTCGCCGCTTCTCCTTCCGAAGATTTAGCTTAGTTTTTAGTCTAGTTTTCAGTTTTTCTAGGTGATTTAGCAACTTTTGTATTGATCAGTTTTAGTCTTTTATTGTTCTAGTTTTCCGAGTCAGCTTTTTTTTTTCTACCGTCTTCATCTAACTACCCCGCAAGTTGAAGAAGTTTGTTTCACTCACCCTCTGGCTCCACTGATCCACCCGGCTACCCCACTGCCGCTGTGAGCCTTCCTCCTCCGGACTGTCAACCCTCCACCGGTCGGATCTACCTGGAACCCTTCCATCTGTCCTGGCGCGGTTAGCCCTCCTGGCGAAGACCATCTCTGGTTGACTGGCGGCCTCAGGGCTGGCCGGCTACCAGACTGCTAGCAGGGGCCACAACACCCGGACCATCCCGTTTGGCTCTTTGTGGTGGTTAGCTGGCGGCTTCAGAGCTAGCTGGCAACCATCCACAGTCCCTTGCTGGCAGTGCCATCACGGCACACTGGGCTAGTTAGCTGGCGGCCTTAGGGCTAGCTGGCAACCTGCCTCAGCAGTGCCGTCCATAGGACCACAACACCAGGATCTATCCGACCGGTGCTTCTGCTTCACCTCGTTGCCTCTGTGTGTGAGGTATCTCCCGGACAGTCCATCAACTGTCCCGATTAGTCCTCGTTGACTGGGATCGCCACCCCCGCAGCTGGCTCGGTCCAGGCAGCATAGATAGCTAGCTAGGTTAGCTAAGCAGCTAGCGGCTTAAGCTAAAGCTAACATCAACAACAACACGCGCGTACGCACGCAGGCTCGTCATCACAACAATAAACACGTCATCACAACAATAAACCACACGTGCGCTCTGCCTATCTGCGTCCACTCACAAAAGCCCCCCCTCCCATCCAATTCCAACCATCTCTCAAATTTGCTCTGTTCAACACTCGATCACTTAACAAAAAAACTGCAACACTCAGTGAATTTATAACGGAAAATAACATTGACTTTTTCTGTATTACTGAAACCTGGCAAAAACCCCAAGAATTCATTCTCCTCAATAAAGCTACACCCCCGGATACACCTACATGGACAAACCACGTGCTGGCCATGCTGGTGGTATAACCACAATATACAGACAACACCTCAAACCATTCCTGTCACCATTCCAACCCCCTCCTCATTCGAGCACCAGTCATTTAAACTATCTGGCCCCAAACCCCTTACTGCAGTTATTTACCGCCCCCCCAAACCCAACCCTGCATTCCTTTCCGACCTCTCTGTATTTCTCACTCAACTCTGTGCCATATCACCATCTGTACTACTGCTGGGAGACTTTAATATTCACGTGGACTCCCCTTCCTGCAAAACTGCCATAGACTTCCTGGACATTCTGACATCATTCAACATCACTCAACACATAGATTTCCCTACCCATAAAAAAGGACATACCCTGGACTTAATTTGCACCACCGGCATCACCATCAGCAATCTCACCAGCATCAAACTCAATGACATCTCCGACCACCTGGCCCTCACTCTGGACATCGATATCCCCTCCCCCCTCATCAAGCAACAGCGCTCCATAACGTTTCGGAATATTAAATCCATCCACCCCTCCTCTCTCTCCACCTTACTGAAAAACCTCTCCCCCACAGACCTGGTAAACAGCTACAACTGCACACTCTCCTCCTGCCTTAATCAGCTCGCCCCCACAATAACCAAATCCGTCTCCTATACTCACTCTGCCCCCTGGTACACTGACCATCTCCGCCAACTTAAAGCCAAGGGCCGGCAGCTTGAACGGCTAGCAAAGAGAACCGGACTCACCATTCACTCGGACATCCACAAATCTCACCAACAGCTATACAGAGATGCACTCAGCAATGCACGCACCGCCCACTACTCCTCTGTCATACAATCCGGCAGCAATAATCCCAAGACACTCTTCACTACAATAAACAAACTTCTCAAACCCATGGAAAACACCACCACCTCATTCACCACCAGCAAATGCGAATCATTTCTCTCATTTTTCCAATCTAAAATCGACACCATCCACGCTGAACTGGCCACCTCCTCTCCTACCACCCCCCCTCCCCCCGAACAGGACCCCCCTCTACTTAGCAACCACCCACTCACTGCCTTTGCTGAGATCACCACATCCGACCTATCCTCCATAACCTCCGGAATGAAACCTTCCACCTGCACCCTTGATCCCATCCCGTCCTCCCTCGTCATTGCATGCCTCCCCTCACTCACACCATTGATAACCAATATAATTAACTCCTCCCTGTCCACTGGATATGTCCCCCCTGCTCTCAAACTGGCTGCCATCACCCCCATCCTCAAGAAACCCGGCCTTGACCCCAACACCCCCAACAACTACCGCCCCATCTCCAACCTTCCCTTCCTTTCAAAAATACTGGAACGCACAGTCGCCTCACAAATAAAAGCCCACCTAGACACCAACAACCTCTACGAAACCTTCCAATCCGGCTTCCGTTCACACCACAGTACAGAAACAGCACTACTCAAGGTCACCAACGACATCCTCCGCTCCGCAGACACTGGTCACCTCTCCATCCTCATCCTCCTCGATCTCAGTGCAGCTTTTGACACCATCCACCATTCCATCCTCATATCACGCCTCCACTCCTCCCTTGGTTTATCCGGCTCAGCACTTTCCTGGATGAAGTCCTACCTCTCCGACCGCCACCAATACATATCCATCAATAACTGCACCTCCTCCACTGCTCCAGTCACCCACGGTGTCCCCCAAGGCTCAGTGCTCGGCCCCCTGCTCTTCACAATTTACATACTACCCCTCGGACAAATCCTCCACCACCACGGCCTTCAATTTCACTGCTACGCTGATGATACCCAACTCTACCTCTCCACCAAAACCATCTCCGCAGCCACCCATTCCACCCTCACCAACTGCCTCACAGACATTAAAAACTGGATGCAAAAGAACTTCCTAAAACTCAACTGCAACAAATCAGAAATAATCATCATCGGCCCCGACACCCTCACCCGCTCCACCCAGGACTTTTCACTCAACATCGACGGCACCTCAGTCAAAACCTCCACCCACATCCGCAACCTAGGAGTCATCTTTGACCCCAGCTTGTCATTCCTCCCCCACGTCAATAACGTAACCAAAATTGCATTTTTCCCCTCCGCAACATCGCCCGTCTCGCCATGTCCAAAATTCTGCCGCCCGTCTACTCACCAGCACCCGCTCCAGAGACCACATCACACCCGTCCTCCATGACCTCCACTGGCTGCCCGTGAAACAACGGATCCATTTCAAAATACTCCTCACCACCTACAAAGCACTGCACAACCTGGCCCCCCCATACCTCTCCGACCTCCTCCAGCCATATGTCCCCACCCGGTCGCTCAGGTCCAGAGAGGCTGGCCTCCTCGAGGTCCCAAAGGCCAACCGCCGAACCTGGGGGACAGGGCGTTCTCAGTGGCCGCCCCCACCCTCTGGAACAAACTCCCTAAATGCGTCAGAGACGCCCCCTCCCTCCCCTCCTTCAAAACCGCTCTGAAAACTCACCTATTCAAAACTGCCTTCCCCAGCTGACCTCGGACCATACTTTTGTTTTTATTGTTTTCTACTGTATCTTATCCTATTTCTTTTTCCTAATAAAGTTGTTGTTTTTATCTGCCGTACACACACGCACACACAAACAATTAGTATTGTAAAGCGACTTTGAGTACTAAGAAAAGCGCTATATAAATCACAGCTATTATTATTATTATTATTATTAATAGGAGTAAAAGTGTAATAGTCCAATAGTGTAATAGCGCAATCAGTGTATTAGTGTAATAGGGTTAGTACTAGGTTGTACTAGTGCAATAAATGTAACAGTATAATGAGTTAAATAGTGTAATAATGAAATAGGTGTGAGAGTGTAATAGCACAATAAGTGTAATAGTGTAATAGTTTAATAAGTATAATAGTGTAATAGGGGCAATAGTGTAATAAGTGTAATAGCGTAATAGTCTAATATAGCACAATAAGTGTAATAGTGTAATAGGGGTAATAGTGTAATAAGTGTACTAGTGTAATAGCATAATATGTGTAATAGTGTAATATGTTTAATAGTGTAATAGTGTAATTGGGTAATTGTGTAATTGTGTGATAGTGTAATAGTTTAATAGTTTAATAGCGCAATAAGTGTAATAGTGTAATACAAGTAATAGTTTAATAGTGTAATAGTCTAAAAGTGTAATAGTACAATAAGTGTTATAGTGTAATAGGGGTAAAAGTCTAATAGTGTAATAATAATAATAATAATTGTAATATTAAGTGTAAATAGTGTAACAGGTGCCCCTTCTGACGTGGGTAGAGCTGCGAGGGCCCAATCATCGCTGCTTGCAGCTTTAATTTTTATTATCATTATTATTACTAGAAGCTGGGCCGCCTTCGGGCGGCCCAGCGTCTAGTCGGCAACCTGGCCAACTCGGGAACGATGTAAATAGGGAATGAATGCCCCGCCGGCAAACCCCATTGTACCTGTTGTCATAGGACCCGTTTTGACCATCTGTTTGCCTGTGTCCATTTATGCCCATATATGGAGATATCTGTATCTGTCTGTCTGTCGGCGTCCATTTTATGCCCATATATGGAGATATCTGTCTATCTGCGTCCATTTTATGCTATTCAGCAAAAGCTGTAAAGTAATTTAAATCTGCATCATCGATGTCCTCCCAGTCACACTCTTTGTTGCTTGTCTTATGTTTGTCTCCTCCTCCATCTGTTTGTCTGTGTCCCTTTATGCCCATTATGGAGATCTCTGTATCTGTCTGTGCCTCCGACTGTGTTGCATACACAGTGCCGGTTCCCCCTTTAATGCAAACCCCATTATACCTGTTGTCATAGGACCCGTTTTGACCATCTGTTTGCCTGTGTCCATTTATGCCCATATATGGAGATATCTGTATCTGTCTGTCTGCGTCCACTTTATGCCCATATATGGAGATCTTTGCCATATGTTTGCCTGTGTCTATTTATGCCCATATATGGAGATATCTGTATCTATCTGTCTGCATCCATTTTTTGCCCATATATGGAGATCTATGCAGACACAGTGCCAGTTTCGGAAAATCCTGATGTCAGACATCAGAATCCGAACCTTTCGTGCTGGTTCCCAAAAATCGTGTATCGGGTCGGGTTGAGGCCGAGCACTGCACTACCTGCTGTGGTGGGGAACGCGCGTGCCGAATTTGAAATAGGGAATGAATGCCCCACCCTTTAATGCAAACCCCATGAATGCCCCACCCTTTAATGCAAACCCCAATATACCTGTTGTCATAGGACCCGTTTTGACCATCTGTTTGCCTTTGTCCACTTATGCCCATATATGGAGATCTCTGCGCACACAGTACCGTTTGTGGAAAACTGATGTCAGACATCAGCTCCGCAAACAGGCATTCATTTTATGCCCATATATGGAGAACGCGCGTGCCGGTGAGACGAACGGTTCTTGAGATACGCGGATTACATACAACATACATACACACTCACAGAGAATTTTTGTTGACTCATGTGGCGTACGTGATGTCAGAGCCTTTTATGAAGTGATGTCACAATGAGTCAGCGCTTGCTCCGATTTCCTCCAGAACAGCCTGATGTCAACAATCAGCCCCGCATAAGGAGATTCCGAAAGTTTCGCGCCACTTCGGGAAAACCGCGCGTCGGGTCGGGTCGAGACCCGGCACTGCACTCCGCGCCGCGGCGGGGAACGCGCGTGCCGAATCTGAAGCCGGTGGGACGAACGGTTCTCGAGATACGCGGATTACAGATAGACAGACACGCAGACACACACGCAGAGACTTCTCGCATTTATAGATAGATTATATTGTGACTTATTGTGACTAAACAAAATGTTTTCTCTGACAGGAATGGCTTACCTCAGGCTTGTCTTGTTGGGAGAGTATCAGTCTGGAAAGAGTTCAGCAGGAAACACCATTCTGGGAGGAAGTGGTTTTAAAGTTAGTCAGGGAGGTCAGAGTTCAGTTCAGTGTGAGGTCAGACATGGTGAAGTAGCAGGGAGACGTCTGACAGTGGTGGAATCACCAGGCTGGATCTATAAGAACACTCCAGAGATGGACAAACTGGAGATCCAGAACAGTGTTTGTCTCTGTTCTCCTGGACCACATGCTGCTCTTCTGACAGTTCCTCTTCATAAAGCATTCACCAAAGCAGAGAGAGTAAGAGTAGAGAAACACATGTCACTTCTGCCACAGAGTGTGTGGAGTCACACTATAGTACTGTTCACCTATGGAGACCGTCTGGGAGACAGAAGCATTGAGCAGCACATTGAGGCTGGAGGAGGAGACCTCCACTGGCTCGTTGACAAATGTGGCAACAGGTTCCATGTCTTCAACAAAGAGAAGAGAGATGACACTCAGGTCACACAGCTGCTGGAGAAGATAGACCAGATGTTGGCAGGAAACAGAGGTGGACACTATGAAGTTGGAGATCTTGCAGAGAAGTTGTCAGAGAGGAAGAGGAACATAGAGGAACATGTCCTGACATTGCTGACCAAGACACACAGATAGAGAGCTGTTCTGAAAGCTCTGTTTGAAGGTGATTATTTATCAAAATAAATCTGTCAGTCAGTCAGGCCGGTAAATTATTAAAGGGGTCATGACATCAAAAAAATAAAAATATGTTTCCTGACCTCAATTACACCCGCAAAAAATGAACATTCAACATTCAGTGTTTTTTCTGTAATCTGTTTTGGAATATAGTGGGTTCATTTGCCTCTGGACTACCGCAATCATCATCCAGGGGAGGAGGTGGTTGTAGGTGAGGGTGAATGCAACAACTGAACTGGCAAATGGTAAATGGTGCATTGGAACCATACAGACACAGTGGAAAGTAACATCAAAGGTGATACTGAGCCTTTATATTCCAAAAACTACAGCTTACAGAAAAAACATATATATATATATTTTTTTTTTGGGGGTGTAATTGAGGTCAGGAAACATGAAAAAAAAAAAAAAAAAAACACAAAAGATATATATATATATATATATATATAAAACATTCAGGGCCGATTGCACCAAGAGGGATTAAATAAATCTTAGTTTAGGGTTAATCAAGGTTTTGTTGATCTAGGATTTCTTTTTTAAATCGAGTTGTGTTGCACCACTTAATTTTAAGCATTGCTTAACAAATCTGTGATTAAAACTATAACCTTTGATTAATTAGTGGATTAAATTTTGTTGATTGTCCTCCATCTTGGATTTGCGATTTAAACAAGCTGGATAACTATTCTCTTGAGCCTATAATATCATTAGCGTTACTTTTTTTATTCACTTGTGAGAATGTGGGCAGGCCTATGTTAAGAAGAGCTTCTGCAGCCAAAAAATATATAATTTGATGATAACCCTCCGTCATACGACGGTGACGCTCGCTAAAACAATACAAGCTCACAACACGTCACTCCGTGGTGCGTAGTGGGCAGAGTGGTGGGTTTGCAGAAGAACGGGGAGACGGGGGAAAGCGTTGATCTCCTAGAAGCGACCTGTGAACAGTGGAAGAAAGGCAAGCGGTGGTGCGCTGCGTAAAGATCTACCCCCCCTCACGCAACTGCGCTCCAATCATTTCCTTAACTCATTTGGTGCCAGCGCCCTCTAGGGGCCATAGAATGCCAGGGTATCTCTCATAGGCGAGCGCTTTAGCTTCCAGGACCTCACCTTCCAGGACCTCACGTGCTCACGTTCATGCACGTCATGGAAATGTCCCGGATGATAATGCTAACAGAATGGCTATTCCCATTTTGTCATCTAAAAGATCATTTTTGGGCGATTTCGCCGTAAATAAACCTCGCGCCGCTTCCCTAAAGACACAATCCAGAGATATAAGCCTTCAAAGATGTGGTCTTTCATTGGATTAGGCGGAGATTGGCGATTTCGTTCGCAAATAGCGGCCGGCCGGGAGGTTGCTAGCTTTCGGCTAGTAGCTAGAAAAATCAGGCCAGGCTTCAGAAGGCCTCTTATCATTTTATTCCATTTCATTAAATATCCCGGACTAGTTCGGGATAGGCACCCTGGAATACGTCGCGCCGCCTACAATGAACATTGGGTGAACATTGGGGGGGTCTAAACTTTATTTTAAACCATTTTCAACGGAATATATCGTCGGACAGAGTATAATGGCTAGCTGGCTAGCGGCTAGCGAGCCGGGACCACCCACGTTGCTCCAAGCAGCTCGGGGTAAGTAAAATAGCAAATAAAAAATTGTTTTTGATCCCGAATATCCCGAACTAGTTCGGGATAGGCACTCAAAGAGTTAATAGTTTCCCAAACAAACTAAAATGTCACAATGTGCACAGGACAGGGTTCAGACTTTACAAGCCATAAAAAACATTTGTTACATCAGTATTAATTAGAGCAGTATGGAAACACAATTGAAGACAAAATAATACAATGAGATTTTTGTTTTCAGCTGTGAAACGAGGTGTCCGCTGTCTGCAGCTTGCAGACTGCCAGCTGTGAGGCTTCCCTCACAGGAGGGGTACCCCCATTCATGTCAATGGCGTGTTTGCATTTAAACCATCTCTACAGCTAGTTTAAAATGTATCCCTTATTGATGTTTAAATCGAAGTTTAAAGTATGGGTGCAACATCATCATCATCAGTTCTCTTGTTCGGCGTCAGTGGCAACGTCATGCGTAGAGCCAATCAGCTTCACCATTCTTCTCCATTTGGGTAGGTCCTGTGCTAGGGGCTCGGCTTCATCCAGCGACAGGCCCATTTGGTGCAGGTCCCTGGTGACGGTATCAATCCATTGTGTGCGGGGGGCACCGCGGGGGCGTTTCCAGCCAGCGTCTTTTGGTTGGAAGTGGAGGATAGCGTGAGTAAGGTGATCAGGGGGGAGTCTTTTGAAGTGGCCGTATTTTTACACATGAACTCTTTTACTGCTTCGGACGTTCCCGTTCGCCCCAATTTTAACCCAAGCGCGCTGCCAATACGGCTCGTACTTTTTACCTTGTCTGAAGACTGTAAGCTGATGAGGGGTCGCGCCGCCGTTTACAGTAAAAACATCTCCCGTAATGCTGCTCTCAAAAATCCACCGCACTTAAGCAATAATGGAGTCCCAAATCACTTCCTGGTTGTTTTCTGTGGATCTGATCTAGAAAATCTATGCTTTGAATGGACGGCAAGCGGATCGGCCCAATTCACATTCATTCTTTGCATAAGGCTGCCCTCTGCCGCCAGCTTGGCTAAAGTACAAATATAATACATTCAATGAAATGTTTTTTTTACTGCTCCGGACGTTCCCGTTCGCCCCAATTCTGAACGTCGCTCATAGCCAATACGGCCACTCGTTCTTTTACCTTGTTGATGTCCGTAAGCTGATGAGGGGTCGCGCCGCCGTGTACAGTAAAAACATCTCCCGTAATGATGCTCTCAAAAATCCACTACACGTTAACATCAATTGAGTACCAAATCACTTCCTTGTTGTTTTCTCTGCATCTGTTGCTCTGAAGCGACTCAGTGGTCTGAATGGATGGCAACCGAGCGCGGCCATTTCACATTAATTCTTGCATGAGGCTGCCCTCTGCTGCCAGTATGGCCAAAGTACATGTTGTGTAATAAAACATAAAAAAAACGTCTATCTATTTACTATAACGTCGCAAAGGTAAGCCGCTTTTTGCTGGCACCAGACCCAATAAATAAATAATATCATCTGGCAGTAAAACTGGTAATAGATCATTTTCTATAACATTGCAAAGGTAGGCTGCTTTTTGCTGGCACCAGCCCCAATAAATAAATAATAAATCTGGCAGTAGAACTGTTAAATATTCATTCAGTTTTGGACCCAGAGCTTCGAAATCTCTTCCAATCCGTCAAAAAGGCCTGGATATGCATTGGAAAAATATGTAAAACGACAAAGGAATATAAGGACGCAAAAGAGAGGAATGAGGAAATCGCGCTGGCTGGGGAACCTTTAACCGGGCGTTTACACTGACTCCGATCGATTTAAATATGAATACACCGTATTGGCTAAAACGCCATGAACCATGACTACAAATACCTTATTTGTTACGTTAAATAGCTACTGAGTATAGCCTAATGTAGGCTGAATGAACAGGGGTAGCCTACAACGCTAAGTGTTTCAGCTCTGCCTTGGGAAGGCTGCTGTGGAGGCTATGGGCAGGGGCGTCACAAGGGGGGGAGTGGGACTGAGTTCAGTGTTGTTTTTGTTGACGAGACGATAACGAAAATGATTTCGTTGACGCCCCTTTTTTTCACGTTCATGACGTAACGTTAACGAGCTAAAATCTCTAGTCTGGTGACGAAAATATGACGAGACAAATGTGTGTTTTCGTTGACTAGACGAGACTAAACGAAAATGTTAGTGTGTGGACGAAGTCAAAATGCATGAACATTCATTCCGTCCGTTCCGTCATATTTTGGATCAAAGACTGAGCCGTCTGCTCTAACTCCAGCTGTGCCCAGACCGCAGTGTTCTAGCCTCTGTTCCCATGCATAGAAAGCAAGCAGGCATAGCAGTGACTGGAGTGGACAGGCGACGCAGCCGTTGATAGAAAGTAGCGCCTGGTACAAGCTGTTGTAAACCGCATGATTGGTGGATTCTCTGCTTTGATAACTGCCTGATTGTAATGATTTTATTCCTCTCCTCCACGGCTAAAGGAACGGGGCAAAAGCGCTAGCATGCTAACGATTTAGCCACGTTCCTTCAGGAGGAAAAACATCAACAAACGTAGGCTAAAAGTAACAAGTATGTAACGTCACTGCATCGATGCAGAACGGCACGCGGCTGCATCGCTATGCAAGCAAATTGTCTTAATCTAAAACTTTTTAAAAAGTCCACTACTTCATCATAACTGACTGTTTACTATGCAGTGTGTGCACTCGGCACAGCACAGTACACACTGCAGCCAGGCAGGCAACAACGAGCGTCAATAGCGTTTGTCAATCTGTGGGTCGAGACCCCAGAGAGGTCCCAAAATGATTTTGGGGGGGTCACCAAATGATTAACTTAATGTGCAACATTGTTTTCTCACTCAACTGTAAACAAAACATCATACAGTGTATTGAGGGTTTATGTACATATCTAAAGTGACAACGTAAGGACTTTTTTAAACCTCTGAAATGATAAATTAAATTGACAAAGGGTCAAATTGTCAAATATTAGAGGCAGAAATTGTGAAAATACTAGCTGATCTACATGCTCACAATGCCTCGCAACGTGAGGGGTTGTGAGCATGTAGATCTGCTATATTTTCACAATAATACAAAATATTATGCCTCAACTCTTAGTGCTCGTCAGGGTGGGGGGGGGGTCCCCAGTTAAAATATGATTATTTTGGGGGTCGCAGCCAGAAAAGGTTTGCCTTATTGACTGTTTCATTTATTTATTTAAAGACACATTTTTCTTTTTGACTAAAACTATTGACTAAAACTGGACTAAAACCTTTGTGTGGGTTCGTCGACTAAAACTTGACTAAAACCTTTTGAGTTTTAGTCGACTAAAACTAGACTAAAACTATCAGGGATATAAATGACTAAAATCTGACTAAAACTAAGAAGCATTTCGTCAAAAAGACTATGACTAAGACTAAATCTAAAATGCCCGCCAAAAACAACACTGACTGAGTTACGAGGGCCCAAGGTGGAAGGGCCTTAATTATTTTATACTTTAGCTATTGAAAAATAGCAGATATACAAGCTCACAGCGAAGCACCGAGTGCCGCGCTGCGAGCTTGTAGATCTGCTATTTTTGAAAATCCCCCCGATGAAGAACATTCATGTGGGCCCGCAGTGAATCCTTGTACCCAGGGCCCAGAATTTGGTGCGACAACAACCTTGGCTCGATCTGCGTCTCAGCAACTAAAACTTTTCGGGAATCGAGACCATTTCACGCCAGAGATATCAAATGTTATAGATTTATCGGCAATCGGAATGATAAGAAACATTTTATTCTGGTTGTTGTGTAATGGAGAGAATAGCCTACCTCATTTGTTGCTATATAGGCTGTTTAAACACACCATCCTCACAGATCAAATGAATACATTAACACACCGTTTAGGCGTTAAATTCACTACCATATTCATTAAGTGCTGCTATTTGTTGTCTTTCTTACCTTGTGTTAACTGTCCAGTCCAGTGATAAGTTGGCTTATATTAGATGAAGTAGCTATTCCTTGGTGTTTCTACACATACTGTAGAATGTGTTGGTATAAAATGAGTCATACACATATTTTCTCAGTTCATATGACAAGACTTGATGAAACTCACATGCCGCCCAGGTCAATAACACTAATCATTATAATGGCATGAATTGATCTAAATGAATAAAGTCTGTGATGATAATGTTGGCAATGCATGCTTATGGCTGATGTTAGGCTTAATCAGTAGCTATTCATTCTCTGAGTAGCGAGCGACCAAACTTTTCCTTGACGATGGCTAGCCAGATTGGTAGCTATTTAACATAACAAATAAGGTGTCGGGTGTTATAGTCATGGGGCATTTTAGCCAATACAGTGTATTCATATTTAAATCGATCTGAGTCAGTTAAAACGGCTCTATAGGTGTTGACATCCATCCTCCATGCTGACAGTGAATGACTGAGTGACAGGCTGTGACAGAAGTCCAGCTTCGAAGCTTGACGTAAGTAGCAACAGTACCGAGGGCGGAGAGGTGGGGACGCGGCCTCCGGGATAGATCCATTGTTTATAATAATGAATATACTGCATCTTGATCTCTGAAACCAGACCTTAAATAGTGAAATAGTGAACTAACGTAGAGTTTGTGTGTCAGGAGAACAACAGAGTCTACCAGATGTGAGGCTGATGTTGGTTGGAGGAACAGAGGTTACGAGGAGGGGGGCTGGATGTTTCATACTGCAGGAGAATGTGTTTCCAGACTGGGAGGTGAGTAATATTATATGAACTTCATGTTATAATGAATGACCTCAAAGTCATAAATAGATAAAATATCAATGTTTTCTGATGATAATGTGAAAGTATGATGTCATGAATGTTCGAACCATCGTCTGACCAATGAACTGTCAGTGATCCACACACCCGGGCACCGAGTCGTATCAGGGTCCATTCACAAGAGTGACTTCGGAGCCATGTCGGAGCCACCACCGTATGTGACAGTGAGAACTGCGGTTCCATTGATACCCGAATGGACCTGGCAAAACAAACACGTCTTTTCGGCCGATGAACTCCGCTAGCGCATACTCCTGTTCCTTTTTAATTGTTGTAATTGATTTCCAACTCTGAAATAACTTCACTTATTGCTTGTTTTATCCTTTCAGCGTTAACTGTTACACTTGCATCGAGGGCAGCCATTGTTGTTTTGAAAATGCTGCAGCATGCATCTACGTCACCATCTACACATGGACCAATCAGGGGAAGCTTTTCACTTGTTGTTCAGACAGCAGTTGAAACACAGTCTGATTGGCCCGATCATTCACTGATTTCTCATACTCGGTGCCTATCCACAAGTTTCCAACATCCCATCATGCATTGCGCAGAAGGTGTGCGGCAATTCCGGCATCACAGCCGAGAGTGATCTACAAGCTCACGGTTGCATCTGCGACGCGACATGAGCTTGTTTGTCTGGATGTGTCCCACACATAATTCTACAGTAAATTCTCACGGAAACAGGTGGACAGGCCTAAGTCCAGACCTGATACTGGGGAGCGAATGAGTGACTGAGCATGTATCAGGGCTGGCTTGCCAGGCTAGTAGGCTGAAGCCTAAGCTCATTATGCCTACCCTTTAAACCTTAAAGTAACTTCATACTAGAGAAAAAAATTAAAAAATAAATAAAAACTAAACCAAAACAAGTAAACAAAAACACAAAACAAACAAACAAAAAGCAAAACACAAAAACAAAACAGAAAGAACTACAACGAAATTAGACAAAAGAAACAAAAGGAAAAAGAAGAAAAAGAAGAAACGTACTAGAAACCAACCTTTAAACTATTTAGTTTATCTAATTTGTGTTTCTGTGCATGACGCTAGACAAGGCTTGTGTGTGTGTGTGTGTGTGTGTGTGTGTGTGTGTGGGGGGGGGGGTAATTTAAATTCAAATTGAAAACCTCCTAAGCAGTGTTGTTAATAACGGCGTTACTTGTAACGGCGTTACGTAACGAAAATGATACTTAGCTTGCGAAGTTAGTTCAGGCAGGTATACTCGAGAGGGTACATTGCATTGCAGTTGTACACACTATTGTTATCCCGGAACAGCTGATCATTTGCCAACTACTTAAGCCCGCCCAGTCTGTCATTCTTCCTGCTCCTCTTGCCCGGACTGTTGCTTGTGTTTGCTTGCCCCCACCGCCTCCCCAACACCACTAGTAGGCTCTGCTAATTCTGTTCCCCATGGGGGGGTTGTTTATTTAACTATATATCTCCCTGCTCATAATGGTTAATGATGTTCTTCTTCTGTGCTGCTGCTGAGCAGGGAGAAAATGTAGCAGAGCCAAACGCCAAATGAAATGTGACATACACACTTGTATACTCATTAATAATAAACCTAAACATTGTTCAATTTATCATGAGTTACCTGACTGAACTACTTTTCTTGGTAACTAATTACGTAACGCATTACCTTTCCCATTCAGTAACGACATCCTAGTAAACGGATGGATACTCGTGTCTGCAAATGCTGGCGAGAGCTCGCGACAACAGCAGCTTTGCAACTTTTTTTGGAAACATTATTTTAACTTTGTGGAGATAAATGGCGCTAAAATCTACTCCACCAAAACCGCCTCAGCATGTCACCCAGAGTCAACCAAACAGATTGATTGCCAAGCCACGTAAAGTGCTAGCTAGATATGATGCTTGATCAAGTATGCTTTCCATCGCAACCGTTGAGTCTGTTGCCTTCAGAGAACAGCACTACGACAATACACAACTTGGTTTTAAAAAGGCTACAATATATTCCTGTCAACATTTCTAAACATATCTTTAGCTTTATTGTTCCACTACATTTCATAATCATAAATGCTAAAATGAGGGAGTTGTCTTTTCTCTTTAAAGTGCCAGTTCAGTGAATTAAGCTATTTGTTTATAGACATATTTTACATGTAGAATAGTCATTTCTGAACCCCTGTAAAGAAAAAAACAGAACTTTATATTACAGCATTGTGGAATAAGACTACTTTACGTTTTTTAATCATATCTGGAGTATCATATTTTCATGCTTTCACCGTCATGCGCATCACGGTGATACTTATTAATTAATTACTTTTGATAGGCTACTGAATAGCCTATGAGATCAGTTACTAGGTAACTTCATGCCAGCCCTGGTCGCTAAAGCTAACATTCTCACTGTTGTTGTTGCTGCTCCCCTCATCCAGTCCACACACGTGTGTGTGATTCCATTCAATTTATCAATTGAGGAAAGGAAAAAAGTAAAAAAAGAAAATACTCATTATGCAGTAGACCTACTATGTCCCATTAAGTTTTCAAATGTATAAAATATTTTGAAAATAGCAGATCTACAAGCTCGACACATTGTGAGCTTTTTTTTTTTTTTTTTGGAAAGTCAAAGTCAAAGTACCTCAAAATTGTACTTAATTACAGTACTTGAGTAAATGTACTTAGTTAGTTTCTTTTTTGAGTAAAAGTACTTTTTTAACACCCCTGAAAACTGAAGCAGATACCTCCGTGAATGGTCGTGGCTTCATGCTGTACATAGGCCTACAGTCTTTGGTAGAAAGGCCAGAAAAATATTGTATTGGATTTCAAACATTTTGAAAAATAACTTTTCAAACTGTTCGATTTTTTTCATCATTCAAATTTTGTCTGTTGGTTAATAATACATTACTCTGTTGTGTGACAAACTGAGAATACACTTGTGATCATGTTTATTTATTTTTATGTTTTAAGTAAATTAAAGTAACTAGTAACTATTTACTTTTAAAATGTAGTAACTAGTAACGTAACTAGTTACTTTTTCAGAGCAGCAACTAGTAAAATAACTAATTACTTTTTAACAGTAACTTTAACAACACTGCTCCTAAGTCACATGTGTGATTATTATAACTAACATGCAGTAAAACTCATATTCCAGACTAAACAAACAGAGTGTGTCAGACAACAGAGACGAGTTGCTGACAGAAATGTGAGTGTGGTGATCTGTCCAGACTGGTCGACTACACCTCCATCACAGAAGATCAAAGATGTCCTTCTACACGGTGTGACTCTGTGTTCTCCTGGACCCCACACTGTCCTGGTGAATGTTCCTGTCTTGTACAGTTTCTCTGAAGCTGACAGGAGATCAGTGGAGGAACAAATGGAGCTGCTGGGGGACAGTGTCTGGAGACACGCTCTGGTTCTGTTCACAGAGGGATACATGCTGGGAGGGAGACGTGTTGAGGAGTACATAGAGTCTGAAGGAGAACCTCTGAGGTGGATCCTGGAGAAATGTGGCTACAGGTATCATGTTCTAGAGGGCTTCAAGGAGGAGGACATCTCAGAGATAAAAGAGCTGATGGAGAAAGTAGAAGACATGGTGACGAGGAACAGAGGACACTTTGGACCTTCAGACTCAAGAGAAGACGGGTCTGTCAGAGACACAGGACACCTCAGGAAGAGACGTGTAACGAGACAGATGACACGCTTTGAAGGACTGACAGGAAAGCAAACATTTACTGCTGAAGAATGGAACCAACGAGAAGAAGAATGGAGGAGGAGAGAGGAGGAATTGACGAACAGAGAGAAGGAAGGGAGGAGGAGAGAGGAGGAAATGATAGAGAAGGTGTTGAAGTTTGTGGTGAAGGAGCCAGAAGAATCAACCCTGCCAGCTGACAGGAGAAGAAGGATGACCAGTGACTTTACTCCTCCAAGCAGTGAGTATCAATATAACTGATCTGATAATACACTTCAATGAGATTGACGATGAGATTACAGTGACTTCTATAAATGTAACATTTCTGTATCATTTAAACTCACTAAGGGCGGCTTGCACCAAGAGGGATTAAATAAATCTTAGTTTAGGGTTAATCAAGGGTTTGTTGATCTAGGTTTTATTTTAAAACGAGGTGCGTTGCACCACTTAAATTTAAGCATTGCTTAATAAATCTGTGATTAAACCCTTAACCTGTGATTAAAACCATAAACTCTGATTAATTCATGGATTAAATGTCCTCCATCTTGGATTTCGAATGTAAACAAACTAAATATGCTATTCTCTTGAGCCCAATATCATTAGCGTTACTCTTTTATTCACTTCTAGGAGAATGTGGGCAGGCCAATGTTAAGAAGAGCGCCTGCAGCCAAAACAAAACAAAAACAAAAAATATATAACGCTCCGTCATACGACGGTGACGCTATAGTGCGGTGCGGTGCGGCGCGGCGATGCGCGGCTATATGGAAGCAAGAAAAGACACCAGTTTTGATCACATTCACATTTGAGTCAGTTATGAAGCGATTTCGAAAATTAAAACGTCTCCATGTTGCTTGGGAAGTCCACAAGCTTCCATGACAAATGTCTGTATTATGTCCCTGTAAATATTTAAATGTTCGCCAATTTAAAAGGATGTATTGAAGACAACAATATGATGAGATGTTTGTTTTCAGCTGTGAAACGCTGTCCGCAGTTTACAGTTGCAAGACTGCAGGGCTTGTTGTGAGGCTTCCCTCACAGGAGGGGGACCCCCATTCATGTCAATGGCATGTTTGCATTTAAACCACCTCTGCAGCAAGTTTAAAATTAATCCCTTATTGATGTTTAAATCAAAGTTTAAAGTAGTGGTGCAACAGGATTAACAGTAATCCAGGTTTACAGTGAAAATTCAAACCAATATTAAAAGGATGGTTTAAAACTAAACCTGATTAATGAAAACTAGGTTTAAGGTTTGGTGCAAGCTGATTAAAAGATAAACCTTGATTTAAACCAGTTTAAGGCTTAAACCGTGTTGGTGCAAGCCGCCCTAAAAGACACAAGAAAAACAGTGACCTAGACTTTTGTAAAGGGAATTATCCTGACATCACAAGCAAAGATTTATTTCCACATAGATAACGGAGGCAGCGTTGCATTGGAGCGTAGTATTAACTAGTAAGACACCTGAGGGTGACATGCCGCCAATTCTTGACCATCTGGTCAACCACAGCGTTTCTCTGACGATTCTAGTTGTCATCATTCTGGGGGGAGTTTTTCATGTTTTTGTGAGGGTATCAACCCTAGGAGACACGGGGAGAACATGCAAACTCCACACAGAAAGGCCCTATCGCCCACACCCTAGGTGGGGTTGGCGATAGGGCCTTTCTGTGTGGAGTTTGCCTAAACATGGAGATGTGGTACAGAATTACTCATATATGGGCATAAAAAGTATGTCATGTGACATCACTTCCTGTACAGACAGTCAGACAGACAGACAGACAGACAGACAGACAGACAGACAGACAGACAGCCATTGACTCCGGCCTAACAATGGCTACTGTCTATGACGGTAGTACCATATGACATGATGGACTGGACTATCTCCATATATAGTGTTCTCCACATCTCCATGTTTAGGCCAAACAGGTTTGCTCCATTTCTCCATGTATAGGTCCAAATGCCCAACGTTGAGCTTGACAATGAAACGTTCTTAACACGCGTCTAGCAGATTACCAAGCGTGTTTAGGAAGGGAGCGCTCGTTTTATGGTTAGATGTCACAGTTATTGTCCACGACATTCAGTTATTGTCCACGACATTGCAAGCGGCGCGAAGGCCAGCGGACCTTGGTCCTGGGCCAGGGCCGGCCGCGCGAGTTACGAAGCCGTGGTGAATGCAATAGTTATATTTATGCCCAGGCCGTAAGGCAAGCGCACGATAAACGCAATGATAATTGGGTTTTGGTGCACCTCGCTCGGTCCAAGTGACTACAATGGAGCGCTCCCTACGTCTGGTTCAGCCAATCACAGGGGGCTCGGCGGGGACAGGAACTTGTACAAGCTTGGGTATCCGCAAGACGCTCACAGCCACCCCCATGTTTACGTTAGAAAATATGTTAAATTCTAAGAACGTTTCGAGTACCGGTTTGATACAAGAGCGAATAAGCACTACACTTCTGGAATCCTGTGCGTCGTCTTAAAGTCGGATCCAGGCCTAATAACTTTATCTGGCCGCCCCGTTGCCACCTCCTTGTTACATTTTCTTTTCTCCAGGTGGATGGACATTCTTTCATAGGTGATCTAAGTCCAGCCGCCCCGTATCAGATCGGAGGAGGATACCGCACATTGTACCTCATCCACCCTTTCTTCTCTCTCCTTTTGGTATCTGTATCCTCCTCCTCCTTTTTTTCTTTTTTCGTCTTTCTTAGTCTTGTGTATCCTTCTCTTTTTTTGTCTTCCTTAGTCGTAAATTAAGTATATTGTTGTTGTGCGTTGCAGTGAGTGGTGGTATATTAATATTGATAACAGTAATAATCAGTATATTGTTGTGTGTTGTCTTGTGTTTCAGTGGAGTGGGTTTTTGATTGGCTGGTGAAGAGACACCATGGACCAATAGCGCCCTCTTCAGGATATGACACCATGAGTGAAGCTCCCAGCCAGCCAGACACTGAAATGATGGGTGAGACACCAAGAGCTGCCAAGAGAAGAAGGAAGAGCAGTGCTCTAAGCAGTGAGTATATGTAGTATGAAAATCTGCAGACCATGTCCGTCCGTAATTGTTGTTGACTATTAGAGAGAGAGAGAGAGAGAGAGAGAGAGAGAGAGAGAGAGAGAGAGAGAGAGAGAGAGAGAGAGAGTGAGTGAGTGAGTGAGTGAGTGAGTGAGTGAGTGAGTGTGAGTGAGTGAGTGAGTGAGTGAGTGAGTGAGTGAGTGAGTGAGTGAGTGAGTGAGTGAGTGTGTGTGTGTGTGTGTGTGTGTGTGTGTGATAATTATGATGAGTTTTTACTGTATTGTATGTTTTTTTATCGTATGTTGCAGTGAGTAATATTATTGTTGTTAATGATAACAGTAATCATCAGTACTATGTTTTTTCTGTGTTGTCTTGTGTTGCAGTGAGTGGTGGTATATTAATATTGATAACAGTAGTAATCAGTATATTGTTGTGTTGTCTTGTGTTGCAGTGAGTGGTGGTATATTAATAATGATAGGCTAATCAGTATATTGTTGTGTGTTGTCTTGTGTTGCAGTGAGTGGTGGAACACCATCTGAAGCAGGAAGTTCATACCACTGGCCACATGGTGACAAGGTTTATGACCGGCAGCTGAAGACACACCATGGACCAATAGCGCCCTCTTCAGGATATGACACCATGAGTGAAGCTCCCAGCCAGCCAGACACTGAAATGATGAGTGAGACACCAAGAGCTGCCAAGAGAAGAAGGAAGAGCAGTGACTTCACTGCTCCAAGCAGTGAGTATATTTAGTATGAAAACCTGCAGTTCACGCCCGTCCGTAATTGTTGTTGTCTATTAGAACTACATTGTATTGTGTGGAGAGAGAGAGAGAGAGAGAGAGAGAGTGAGAGAGAGAGAGAGAGAGAGAGAGAGAGAGAGAGAGAGAGAGAGAGAGAGAGAGAGAGAGAGAGTGTGAGTGAGTGAGTGAGTGAGTGAGTGAGTGAGTGTGAGTGAGTGAGTGAGTGAGTGAGTGTGTGTGTGTGTGTGTGTGTGTGTGTGTGTGTGTGTGTGTGTGTGTGTGTGTAATAATTATGATGAGTTCTTTTTACTGCATTATATGTTTTTATATCTATATATCTATATCTATATATATATATATATATATATTATGTTGCAGTGAGTAATATTATTGTTGTTAATGATAACAGTAATCATCAGTAATATGTTTTTTTTTCTGTGTTTTCTTGTGTTGCAGTGAGTGGTGGTATATTAATATTGATAACAGTAGTAATAAGTATATTGTTGTGTGTTGTCTTGTGTTGCAGTGAGTGGTAGTATATATTAATAATGATAGGCTAATCAGTATATTGTTGTGTGTTGTCTTGTGTTGCAGTGAGTGGTGGAACACCATCTGAAGCAGGAAGTTCATACCACTGGCCACATGGTGACAAGGTTTATGACCGGCAGCTGAAGAGACACCATGGACCAATTGACCAAAAGGCTTCAGGATATGAAAGTGAAGTTACCAGCCAGCTTGAGGTGATGAGTGTGAGAGATGATTCATAGATATGAAATCAGACAATTAAGAACAATTATCACACCAATAATGAATATACAATCATGATGCCATGTACAATATAACTGACAACGATCTCATTACCACATTATATACAAAGATACATTGGGTGTCGCTGTTACTACATGTCATCTTTTCGACACCCTCACCCTAACCTTAACCTCCGTGGAGTGAGTCGCTAACCCTCCGGTCGAAATGATGGACGTTCGCAAAAGCGAGATTTCCCCACATTGCCGCAGGAAGTTATTTAAAGCAGGAGGGACTGTCGCACACGCGCAACGCGCACCGAAAATTATCAGTTTTATGCGGCTTTGTTCGTATTTTATTCGGGTTTCGACAGTTTACTTTTTAGCTAAATGTAACACAATTGGGAACTCACACTACACTTTCCCTTTGCCTCTCAAAACATGCTGTGGATAGTGTGGAGAGAAATAAAAAAAAGGCGCACACAGTGGACATGCCACTGATCTGATGGCAGCCAGCAGGATATTATTATAGGCTATATACACTGTATACAGATTTCTTGGTACCAACACTGAGACAGTTCCCAACAGAAACAGCCAAAGCCAAACCTATTTTGGGGAACCTTTTTCAGTTAATTCAACCTTACCTCTCTGTGTTGGCATGGTTACTGTGAAGAATCTCTCAGAGGCCGTGGAACCTCTGCTTCCTCCACAGTCAACTGTCAGTCAACCTCCTTCTCTCTGGCTTTCAGAACATTGAGAGTGGCCATGTTGGATTTTCCTGGAGTGAAAAACCCCGCCTCTTTATTTGTTTTATCAGAATTCAGATTATGAAAAGAAATCTAAAATGTGGGTCCAAGCCATGCGCATCCACACGTCCCCCACAGGCACAGAGGCGGTTTGTGCCGGAAATGAAACGCAGCAGCCGGATATGAAATGACAGGCCCTGGCGTTTCAATATCCGGGGGCCGTGGCCGTTCGCGGGCACACCGGGCTTTTCCCGAATCTGGGGAAAGCGGGCACGCGGGGGGCAGGGGTCGGAATTAGGGGTTAAGAGCACCATTCATGATACCTCAACCTCAAGGGCCTGAAATTGGAATCGAACCATCTTTAGTAGGCATCCACTCTAAGCATTGAGCTTGATAGCCAAGTTTAAACTGAAAACTGAAAAAGGCATAATTTTTTCCCTTTTAAAATAAAAAGCCCCCTGCAGGGGGTGCTGTAGCTCCACCCTTTGGCCAATGTTTGTGAATTTAATTTCTTGGCCTTTTTGCATGACCCTGTACCATTCTGCCACGTGTCATTAAAATCAACAGCACCGTAGAGATAATTTGCCCCTTTATTCGTAAAACGGCGGAATAATAATAATAAAGCCAATCTTGGCCCTAAACAAATAAAATATTAAAGAATCTGTGGCTATGCCAGGCAACCGTCCCGCTGCCCCAATTGATGTCACAACCCGTAGTTTGAGAACCTCTGCTTTAGACTGATGCTAGGCTCTTGGTTTACCTGTGATCCTAGAATCCTGAGGCACTACACTGTCTCTGCATTCTATGCATGTGTTAAACCTCAAGAGAGCGTCTGCTAAATACCTAACTTTAAAAAGATTGTGTTACTCTTTATTTATGTTTATTCAATATCAATGAATATATTTTATTTTCTTTGTTTTCAGGGAACTAATGATGATGATGATGATGTTACACTGCTGGGCAAAAGACAGGAAATTACGCCTGATATCATTGTTGTGGAAAACAAGGAAAGCTACAGGTTCCACTCCACCCAAGCAGGACTCTTCCAATGCAGCGTGACCAACCTGGGGTTTAAGATGGAGGCTGAGGGAGATGTGACTTACAGGACAGTCCCATGGCACAGAAGGCTTCTATCCCAGATAGAAGGCAAGAGGCCTGCAGGAACACTGTTTGACATAAACGCTTCTCAGGGATCTGTGTGTCAGCTACACTTTCCACATTGTGAGATCCTCTCCACGGGTGCAGGCAAATTCTTGTCTGTTGTCCATGTGAAGGATGATGATGGCTTTGAGCTGATCAAACCCCATACAATCACAGAAACTCATGTTATCATAGATGTAACTGGGTTATCTTTATTTGGTATTGTCATGGAGAAGTTGTTCGGGCCTTGGCCTGTCCAGGCATTGGTGTCACTGTTTTATACACCACCGATTGATGATGATCCCAGTTCAATTCTGAAAGTGTTGCTGCTGCCTCGGAACGTTGGACTGGATGAAGTGAAGAACAAAAGGAGGGAGATAAATGGAGAAGAGATTTACATTGAAGTGTCTCCGTGTAAACTAACCCCAAATCAAGAATACACCCTCACCACTTCGCCTCAAGATGATGCCATCATAGTTCTACCAAATAAGGCAGAATTTGAAGTAGATGAATCATCCTACCATAATTACATGCCAACATTTGTCATAAATTTAGAGGGACCTTTTAGCGATGTTAGGCTGCTTCTAAGCAACAATAGCACCTCTGTCTGTACTTGGGAAGGATACGTGAAACTCTCAGCTGCTGCTTTAAGAAAACAAGTTCAGCGTCCATCGAGCCATCCATCAGAAGACGGACTGTTGTTGTCTGTGCGCAGCGACTTCATCAACAGAGTTTCACATCCCATTCTCGACGAAGTCCTGGACAAACTTTTAGATAAGGGGGTGATAAGCCAAGGAGAGTATGATGGAGCCCGTGCGGAGAAAGTGATACAGGAAAAGGCACGTTGTGTCATCGACACAGTGAGGAGCAAAGGAATTTCTGCCAGTTTTAAACTGATATCTTTTCTACGTGAAACTGACCCAAACCTCTCTGAGGATCTTGGCTTGATGTGAAACTGTACCAATGTACTTGAGTTGGACACACTGAAGTTGGATCTTTTTACTTTGTTATCTGTTTTTATGACATGATCATCCAGAGCAACCTCAACCCAAACACATGATGTTACATGGGCACTGATTCACTGTTTAAAGTCAGATTAAACTCTGAAAACAAATATTTGACAGATGCCTTTAAAATGTTTATTCAGACACCTGATGAAGGTCATGGACAAATATGTGAACACATACTGTACTAATCACCAGCAGTATGTGTATATGGGAGCCCCATGCCAAGGGGGTTCCTGAATTACCTGCTGTTGAAATAGTTAAAGCAAAATGTAAATACATGGGCCTTAACAAGAGATAAGACCCACACACAGTGGGGCTTTGAGCGTTGTATGTTTGGACAACACATGTATGTGTTCTCAAGAGAAGCAAGAGGAGGATGCCTACAAAAAGCCATGTTACTCCCTATTCCCCCTCATAGGGATGTTTTTACTCCCCTCTCCCCCTGACTCAAGGAGGCTCTCTTTGACACAAGGGGTTCACAGAACCACTATTGTTTAGACCATGCGCGCAGGGGGTAGGGGGGGACGGGGGGGGATCAACACCTCCACTTTTTTTGGGTGGGGGGGATATCCCCTCCAGTGTTCAGGTCCAAGAAAAAGCCGCAAATATGATCGATTATACTGTACACACTGAGTAGTTCTCATTTCAAGGCGTATTACTGCCCTCTAGAGGCACAGTCCCACCAGTGCAGTGCAGTGCAGTCGGCAGCTCAGCTCAGCTGTTCTGAATGAGTTTAATTAATGCAACGCGATAGTGACAAGCAGGCAGGCAGTGGCAGAAGGAGACCGTCATTGCAGGTGCTGGACCTGCTGCTGGTGTGTGTAGGCTAGTCTCGACATCATTCTCAGTCAAAATGAAACGGTCAAAAAACCAAAAAACGATAACGTCGTTCTTTAAATCAAGCAACAATGTAAGTAGACCTACCTTTGAACAGATGCATAATGGAAATGCAATTTCGTTTGTCAACACATTTTACGTTTCCTGTGGTTCCCAACTTTTTCATGTCGGACCCAAAAATGGACACCAATGAGGCAATCACTCATGGCCCCACGTGAAAATAAATCAGTGAAAGAGTGAAAGAATCACTGTCAGTGTCACTCACTGGTCACAGAATATTTTACTAAAGTAAAACACTGTACATGCATGTGGTGTCTTCGGTTTGAAACTTGTCAACATGCACAGAACATAGAACAAATTGTAGTGATTTAATTTTCATGATTTATGAAACTTTATGACCAGGCGAATTCTGACAACAACAACAACAAAAAAAAGACAGCAGCCGACATGTGTCTTTGGTTTGACACAGGGATATGTCCCCCCCTCCTCGGGGCAAAAGTGGGGGGGATATCACCAAAAGTGGGGGGGATACCCCAAAATTTTTCTCGCGCGCTACGCGTGCGCACATACCTCCCAGATGTGTCCCCTTCACTTTTAAAATGCCTCCTGCGCCCCTGGTTTAGACCCTCTTCATGAACCCAGACCATATCTTCAACACAGTCTACTGGAAAAGAGGTAGTTATGGTACAAGTACCATGAGTTGTTCTGAGAGAGGTCCATGTCCCTCTGGCGTCCTCACCGCTAGCGAATAAATCAAGACAAGAAGACATCTACACCCTGTTAGATCCTGTCAAGACGTCTGGAAATACATACATGTAAAATGGACCTTTGGAGTACAAACAGTGGACATATAGCCCTTATAAAACACCTGTATGGCGGAGGAAACCATGCAAGGCAACAACCAGCACTTCGGGAGCAATTAGGGGTTCAGTGTCTTGCTCAAAAACGGTTCTACAGTAACTCTAACTGGGATCTAACTGGGAACCTTGCTGTTCCTAAGCGGCCGCTCTATCTCCTGGGCCACTGCCGCCCCTACAGGTCTTGACCACCTACCAAGCCACAGTCACTGCTGCAAAACCCACTATTACTCAAACCTCATCACAAAAAACTGCCATAAGCCAACGGTTCTGTTCGACACCATACATCTCATTCTCACCCCTACCATAAATGCTAAGCTGGATGTCTCCCACACCACCTGTGAAGTCTTCCTCCTGTTCGTTCATTGACAAGGTAGCTGCCATCAGGTCAAACCTTCCACCCAGCCCCAGCAAACTTCTCATGCCAACTGCCATTTTATGCCACTTTTTTGACCACTGTCTCGCTCATAAAACCCACAACCTGCTCATTGCTCAGTTGACATCATCCTCTCACACCTAACCAAGGACGGTTTTGACAGCCTAGGCCCCAGTGTCCTGTCTATCACCAACAGATCCCTGATCTCAGGCCAGTCCAACACATTATGAAAAAAAAAGAAAAAGAAAAGAAAACTGGACTAGACCCCACAGATCCAGCAAACGTCCGCCCAATCTCCAAATTCCCCTTCCTGTCAAAAGCGCTGTTCTCTCCTGACTTCAATCATTCTTGGACAAAAATGCTTTCCTTGAGGACTTGCAGTCTGGGTTTTGTGCGATGCACAGCACTGAGACAGCGTGCGTAATACAATAGAACAATAGGGGTGGTTGTATTTTGTCTCCCTGCTCTTCTATTGAGACATTTAGATTGTGTCAAAGGTCATGCCTCACCTAGACACAGGATCTGACACAAATCTTGACCTGATGGTGAATGTCATCCCCTGAGCAAGCAAGCATGCTCTATTAGCTCAATGGTAAATATTTCAGCACTTGTTCAGGAAACCGGGCTCAAATCCGGGGTAGAGGAGGAAAGTTACATAGTGCAGCTTTAATGTTTTCAAATTCATTTTTTGCTTTTTCATACTTTATACAAATGTGTGACCCTGATTGAAGCACTTTGAGGTTTCTTTCAAATGTAAAGTTCATTATTACTATTTCAAACAAATGCTAAACAGATAAATGACGACAAATATATTAAAGTTGTTTATTGCAAAAGCAAAATCTCAGTCTTCATTGGCAAAGTAAAATATATTTAAGTAATATATCTGCATATCTAAGTAAAATATATCTGATTTAAAAACAGGATGAAAACATGAATAAAAGGTAGGGTAAGTGATATTGTTTTTTTTTCTTTTTTAAATATGTGTCATTGCTATAGGGCCGGGGTTCTCAAACTTTATTCTAGAACGACCCCGTATTATGAGGGATTTTGTTTGGCATCAAAGATGAGGTCGCCTATAGAGAGCTGCTATAGAGTGTTTGTTCAGTAACAGTGGTCTCTCTGTCTATTCAGCTCTTAAGTATACAGAAAAAATAGTTTCTGTTCAAATAAATAAATAAAAAATTAATCGATGTTACTGAACAAACACTCTATAGCAATGATTACTATCACAATATAGAGCTATTTAACACTGTTACTGAACAAACACTCTATAGCAATGATTACTATCGTTATATACTGTAGTGCTTTAAGGGAGGAGTTCACACCCAAAATGAGGGATTTTCTATCAATTACAAACACCATGAACCCTTGCATTGATGGAGATTATTTTTATTTTGTCATTAATTTGATGACTGAATGCTCTGTAGAATGCTTAGTCAAATGATCGTCTCAGGAATGAAGACAAAAACACCAACACCTCCATCAGTTCAAGGCTTCATGGGGTGTGGAATTGAAATATGTCATTTTTGGGTGAACTACTGCTTTAACCTTTCCACAAAAATGACCCAAAAATAGGACTTTTCCACCTTTGAAATAATAGTTATTGAGTTTCCATGACAACCATGTTGCAGCAAAGCGGGTCTTGTTTTGGAGGAGGGCGGGTCTTCATCTTGTAGTAAATGTAGAATCCAACACACACCACGAGCAGGACGCACATTACAGCCACTTGGAAGTAGACACATTCACTGTGATCTGAATGACAACACAACACAACAAAACACAACACAATGTTACAAGTTACAATGTGAAGTAGACACACACATAATGATCTACAGTAAATGACAACAACAACAAATACATTTGTTACACAATTATCATTATTATCTAAATTTAGAATAGTCAATTATATATTTTTTACCCTTTCTTTGTCATACAGTAATTATTATTCGTTACTGTCATGGTCATCAACATCAGTTAGACGGTCGCAGTTACTATCAAAACCTCCACTTCCTGTCTGTCCGTCAGTCCGTCAGTCTGTCTGTCATGTCACGTCACACTTTTGCCCTACTCATATCTCCGCCATCGTTGCCCCTATCCATGTGAAATTTTTCACACACACTCCTTGTCTGCCAATCCAAACCCTTCCAGGGACCCCCGCAGCTCCAGGGACCCCCAGGGACCCCCCGCCAAAAAGCTACAAAACTATGAAATGACATCGTTGCCCCATCCATGTGAAATTTTCCACACACAATCCTTGTCTGCCAATCCACAACCTCCACCCTTCCAGGGACCTCCACCCTTCCAGGGACCTCCACCCTTCCAGGGACCCCCGCAGCTCCAGGGACCCCCAGGGACCCCCGCGTTGCTCTGCCACAGACAAAGAGATGTCTACACACATCTCATCAACATGGATCTCCTCTTTTCTCACATGCCCCTCTTCTAGCGCCACCATGAGGCCGGTTCTTACAAAACACATTTACGGACGCAGCTCCTACAATTTCTGCCCTAAAATCACGCAAATTGGTACACGGTATGTCTACATTCATGTCTTCAACATGGATCTGTCCCATATAGCGCCACCTTCAGGCCGATTTTTTTTCTTGTTGCAGTAGTCTGTGTTGCAGCAAAAGGGGTAGATGCCGGTCTCGTCCCTGGTGGGCACGGCGCAGATAAAGGGCCGGTCGCGGGGGATCAGCTCGTTCTCGTGCACGCACATGCTGCGCTCCGTGATCAGTCGGCCGCTGGACTTGTGGCGCACCACCACAAAGCACACGCTGTCCGTGGTGCAGCTGGAGTTAGAGCTGCAGCGCTCACAGTAACACTGGAGGCCTGCAGAGGGGGGTAGAGAGAGAGAGAGGAGGGGGAATCTGGGGGATTTAACTCAAAGGCGGATACATTTTTTTCTTTTTTTTTTTTAATAGCACATGTATATGCTCACAGTGACGTGCTGAGCTTGTAGAGGAGGAGGACCCCTGGAACCCCCACAAGGACACCTGGTGGTCCCCAGACCTCACTTTGAAAACCAATGAACTAATCCACTATATATATATATATATATATATATATATATAAATATATATACGGTATATATAGCTGCTATAGCTGAGAGAGCTGCGCCTTGTGTCTCCCTACGCCTCTCAGCCGGTGTAAAATACCAGGTAACCACTCGCCTCTTGTGGCTTAGTGCTTCAATATAAAATCTCTCTCTCTCTCTCTCTCTCTCTCTCTCTCTCTCTCTCTCTCTCTCTCTCTCTCTCTCTCTCTCTCTCTACCAAGGTATAATTTCACAGCTATAAGACATATCAAATAAGAAAAGGCAGCAACATAATGTTAAGCGTATTACATAAAAGTACACATATAACATTGTAACACAACACATGATGCAGAAGAAAAAGGAAACATAGTTACAAAACAAACAGGCAACACAACAAAACAACAGTAGACACTCTGCTCTCCTGTTTCCAAGCACGAATCGTGCCCCTTTTCTGTTATTCCCTCTGTTTCCTTAATCAATAGTATCGTCTAAACAGACAGTGAGTCAGACTGTAAGTTGAGAGCATTTTTCTTAACAGCTTCTCTCTGCCATATGTGTTACAAAACACTTATGTTGCTATACAGATCAATTGGAAAATATATATATATATATATATATATATATATATATATATATATATATATATATATATATTGTGTAAAGGTTCATTTTTTTAAACCTTCATATATTTTAGATTAGTTGTGCATGCATTGAAATATTCAAAACCTTTTTGTGTTTTAATTTAGATTTTTATGGCATACAGCTCATGAAAATCAAAAATCCATATCTCAAAATATTAGACTATTACTCAAAAGAAGGATTTGTAACACCTAAAAGTCAAACTTCTAAAAGGTTATGTTAATTTATGCACTCGTTATTAGTGCTGGAATACTTTTGACAACACAACACAGATGCTGGTGTTCAGGTCAGGCCATGCTGGTCAGTTAAAGCCCAGTAATACACCATGGTCAGTACACCAGTTATTAGTAGTTTTGGTTCTATGGGCAGGTGCTTCTGGCTAATGGAAATCATCATCTCCATAAAGCTTGTCAACCTACGGAAGCACAAAGTGCTCTAAAATCCCCGGGTAGATGGCTGTGTTGACTCTGAACTTGATAAAACACAGTGTGGAGCAAAACCAGCATTGCTGGTGTTCGTCCTCTAAATAACATCAGAGTGGGTCTCTATAGCTCAATAATAAGATACATAAATAACACGACAGTGGGTCTCTGTTTCATACTCCTGACTACTCCGACGATGAAGACATACTGTATCAAATACTGTAAATCATAGTGGAAATGAATTAACTAAACATTTCCACGCTGTGACAAGATGACCCCCGGCCACTTTCATTATCACTGAATACACCTTTAACAAAAACATGAAAATATAAAGTAATGAAAAATGCTGCAGCCAAAAAGGTCTCTATTTGGAAGGATGAGAACATAAATGAGCAAACTCCTTTTTTTGATTGATTGAAGACTTTATTAGAAGTTTGCATAGGAAAAGGTAGAGTTTCATGACGGTACAGTTCACTGGTACAAGGTCTACTAAAAGGAGATCCTAGAAAAGACTAAGCTTATTTCCATAGGAAACCATTGAAGTATCTCATATAACATTGAATGACAGACGGATATATAACTGCACTATTTTGATTGCCAGAGAAGGTCCCGGATTCAATCAAAGAGGTGAGGGAATGTTCCCCCTTGTTCCCCCACAAATTAAGCACTGCTTGTAGGGTTAACAACGGTGATTATAGGACCATTAGCAGTGATGCTAGGATAGCACTGATTATTGGGGTAACAGCAGTGGTTCCAGAACTTTTAGCCCTAAAATCAGCATCGTTGCACAGGTCACCTTCACAGCAGACACCCTCTACATAATCACAAAGGCTCTTTGAGACGCAGCCCACATGGGTCTCCACGTTTCCTTCACTGTCCTCCCCTGTGACGAAACAAAACGAAAAATATACATCTTAATACTCCACTATTAAAGAAGGTTTGAGAAACAGCGATATAGAAAACTGACACACACACACACGCACACGCACACGCACACGCACACACACACACACACACACACACACACACACACACACACACAGAAAAAAATCACTGATCATTCTTCTGAACTGAGGAATGTGAATTACTGTAAATGGATAATCTTTATTACCTGTTCCTGAGAAGCAGTGAACCTGATCAGCGGTACATGGAACAATGTGGGAGCAGTCGTCACCTTCACAAGTGTAGCACTTCAAACCGTTGGGAGTGGCGTCGACAGGAGCTGGAAGGGTTAAATGCATAAAATGTCATATTGATGATGTTTTCAATATTTAACCGTAATGTACAATGAAACAACATATTTAAGAAGTTATAACATTCAAGTAACACCTTGGACAGCAGGTCTTCATAAATGTATTTTATCATTCCTGTGTACAGTGTTATAGAGTTTATCATTCATATGTAGTGTTATAGAGTTTATCATTCATAATTATGTACAGTGTTATAGAGTTTATCATTCATATGTACAGTGTTGGCTAAACAGATTGTGTTGTACATCTCTTATTTTATTTTATTTTTTGCTGGTCGGGGGGCAAAAGTAATATGTAAAATATTACTCTTGATTCCAAGTAATAAGTAATGTAATATTATTACTTTTTAGGAGTAATATGTAATACAGTAAGTAACATATTATTCTACTGAGTAATATTGCCCAACAACACTGTGTATTTATCATTCATACTGTATATGTACAGTCATGTGGTTATATTGTTTATCAAACATTGATTAAAACACACAACAGATTGTACTTTTAAAGACATATACTCTGAATATGTTTTTGCATCCTTCCAGGAACTTCAGATGAATATTCAATTCCGAGACAGATTTTTTTCAGATATTTACAGATCTGAAGCTTAAATTTGTTATCAGAACATTTCCTACATTTCCCAATTTACTCGATGACTCTGTCCTATAGACACTTTCTTTGATCCATCACTTTTAAGGGTAAAATGCAACTTATTTGTGATGAGATTTGTTGTCTATGCCCCGAATAGTTAAGCTCTATAAAAGCCTGTTGGGAGGAGGATTTAGGGCCAGTACATGGGTCCACTATTTGTGTGAGAAATGCTCTTATTAAATGTAAGTATTACACAGTATCTACTACACTAAGGTTTGATTGTCTAGAATGTATGATAAAGTATCTCATCTCCTGAATGTGATAGATGTAAACAATCTCCAGCAGACCTCATTCATATGATATGTTCTGTCTCTGCCCTCCATACATAACTATTGGACGGAGATCTTCCATTCTATATCGGGGATCGTAGGGCAAAGAGTAGAGCATACTCCTTTGGGTGCTTTGTTTAGGGGTTTCCCCACATTGCCCTCGCTTTCTAAATTGGAAAAGGATGTTTTGGCTTTTGTTACACTGTTCTCCTACAAAGCTAAAAATAACAACAATAGATGCTTATAATGTAGTTACTTACATTCGATCGTGTTGCAGAGGTCAGTGCTACAGCACTGGAAGAAATGAATTCCATCTTTATCACGTGCTGAGCCAGTAACACACTCATAAACTGGCACGCATTTCTTCTCAGTAACATCCACGTAGTTAACTGGACCTAAAAAAGAAGCAAGATATTATATCTCTACCAAATAATATCTAAATCATACTAGAAGGATATTGTAATCTATAACAGAGTTTTACATCACAAAAATAAAATGTTACATACCGGAATAGACTCTGGTTGTTGATGCCCCACATTTATCAGAACGGTTAGAGCAGGTCTTTCTTTCATTGATGCATGTTCCATTATCTCCAGGTTCGCACACGTAACATTCCAGAGCATATCCTGAAACAAACACGTAAAGGTTACAATAGAAAACTAGAATAAACTAGTAGGACACCTCAGGGTGGCATGCGACCTCGCCCGCGCCAATCCTTGGCCATCTGGCCAGTGATGTATATGGGACCAGTTACTCATATGTGGAGACCCCTGCATTATGGTCAAAAATATTATGTCAAAACATGCCCATATATGGGCATTACCAAATATGGACATTCATGTCCTTAATATTGATAACATAATATCCTTAATAATGTCCTCAATATTGATAATATAGGAATCTCCATATATGGGCATAAAGCCAAGCAGGGCCTTGGCAAGTTACTGGGGGGTTTGATGCCTGGGGATCTCCATATATGGGCATAAGGGGGTACCCTAACAGGGCATCATCTGGGAATGCCCATACTGTATATGGATTGTATTTGTTTTATCCTTTATTAATATATATCCATATACATACATATGGACTTAATATTAACGTTTTCAGCCTGGGATTGATGACATCAGAAATCTCTGTCACAGTGACAGTATGAAATTCAGGGTTTGATCTTTGATGAGGTGATGTCACGTGACATCACTTCCTGTACGGAAAGACACACACGTGACATCACTTTCTGTACTGCAAGACGGACAAGCTACGACATTTCTCATGGTATACTGCGACCTTCGATCGCAATGAGCACAGGTCTCCACTAGGTCAGGTAGGTTATTGTTGGACAGCAATGTTAGGAATTTGCCAATCAGGATGGAATATGAAAAATGGGATGATCATTGATCATATAATATATATAATAAAATAGAATATGTAAAACCCATTGAATCCCAAAAGGTAAAAAACATGAATAAAATACATACCTGTTCCAGAACTTTTAGCCCTAAAATCAGCATCGTTGCACAGGTGACCTTTACAGCAGACAACCCCTTCAACCCCTTGATCACAAACGCTCTTTGAAGCACAGCCTGGAGTGATCTCCAGTTTCTCCACCTTTCCTTCACTGTCTGTCTCTGTGACAAAACAAAATGAAAAAAGAAACATCTTATACTACTCCTATATTAATGTTTGACATATTAAAGTCACACACACACACACGCACACACACACACACACACACACACACACACACACACACACACACACACACACACACACACACACACACACGTACCTTGACGTACAATACTGTCCCTACTTTACCAGTAAGACTCCCTAATCGGGAGATAAGCAACCATCACGTCGCATACACAAACTTTAAGGCAATCGTAGCCAATCAGGAGGGACTATGGGAAATGTGACAGATCCATGTTGATGACATGACTTTAGAGATACTGTGTACCGCTTTGTGATTTTAGGGCAAAAAATGTGTTTTGCAAAAATCGGTCTGATGATGGCGCTAGAAGAGGGCCATATGAGAAATGAGGAGGTTGTGGTTCGCTAGCCAAGGAGTGTGTGTGTGCAAAGTTTGGCATGGATAGGGGCAACGGTGGCAGAGATATGAGTAGGGGAAAAGTGTGACTTGACGTGACTGACTGACAGCCGTTGGAGCTTTTCATAGTAACTTGGGACTTGACGGTCGCAATAATGCGCCTCTATGTCTAGAACAATCATTGACCATTCTTCTGAACTGACGAATGTGAACTATTTGGTGAACAGGAGAAGCATCATATAAATTCATCATCTTATTACCTGTATCTGAGGTGCAGTGATCCTGATCAGCAGTACATGGAACAATGTGGGAGCAGTCGTCACCTTCACAAGTGTAGCACTTCAAACCATTGGGAGTGGCGTCGACAGGAGCTGTAAGGGTTAAATGTATAAAATGCCATTTTGATGATGTTTAAGTTTATTGTATAGTTGTCTGGGCTGGCACAGCTTAAAGTTATTACATCCATGTAAGAACACCTTGGAGGTACTGTAGTCTTCACATGTAGATCCTCATATGTACAGTGTTATAGAGTTTATCATTCATAACACTGTTTATCATTCATATGTACAGTGGTATAGTGTTATAGAATTTATCATTCATATGTACAGTGTTATAGAGTTTATCATTCATATGTACAGTGTTATAGAGTTTATCATTCATATGTACAGTATTATAGAGTTTATCATTCATATGTACAGTGTTATAGAGTTTATCATTCATATGTACAGTGTTATAGAGTTTATCAAACATAGATTAAAACACAACAGATGGTTATAATGTAGTTACTTACGTGTGATCATGTTGCAGAGGTCAGTTCTACAACACTGGACGAATAGAATTCCTGTTTTATGACGCATTGAGCCAGTGCCACACTCTTCAACTGGCACACATGTCTTCAAACTAACATCCACGTAGTTAACTGGATCTAAAAAAATCAAGATATTATATCTCTGCCAATTATCTTAATCATTCTAGAATACTGTAAATACAGTATTCTAGAATGATTCTAGAATGGGGGGGGGGGGGGGGGGGGTGATACCTCTGTTACTGTTACATACCGGGATAGAGTCTCATTGTTGCTGAGAGACATTTATCATAACTGTTGGGACAGGTCTTTATTTCATCAGTGCATTCTCCTGTATCTCCCGGGTCGCACTCGTAACATCTCAGAGCAGAACCTGAGACAACAGGTAGAAGACAGTCAGGTTAGAAAACTAATGTAAACATTAAACACATTTCCATCATGCATGTGTATTAATTTAACTAATTAAACAAATGTAAACATTAAACACATTTCCATCATGCATGTGTTTTAGCAGCCGTGTGTTAGTTTAACTGTTCATCACTGTTTGATTTATCCTCACTGAGGAATAGAGTTGGAAAGAGTTAGTGTGGAAATAAGACTTATGTGTTTATCATTTGTTTCTTACCAACATAATGATTATTACCAACATATGATTATTACCAACATTTGATTATTAACAACATATGATTATTAACAACATATGATTATTAACAACATATGATTATTAACAACATGTTCAGATGCCTGTCATGAATTCCTGTTACAGTTGGAAGACTCAAAGTTGTAAAACGTCTCATTGTGTTCAGGACTAGCAGTAACTGTTGTGTATTTTCCTAAACGTGGCTGAGCAAAATTCCCTTTAAAGGACAACTTTAGTTTTTTACAACAAGGGTTCATATTTTAGATTGTAATTAAAGAATATAAAAGATGATTGTTAAAATTATTAAATTTACTTCTTTGTATTGTTTTAGAGATTCTTATTTCAGTGGTTGGGGGCATGTGTACAAGTGGCTAAATATGTAATTTTACACAGAATAAGCCCATTCCCAAGATACAACGCAACCTTTCATGGTTGGATGTGACTTATGGGGGCTAGAAGTGTTACTGTAAATAGCAATAAAGAAACTTCTGGCTTATTGTGTCTAAAAATACATATTTAGCCACTTGTACGCATGCCCCCATGCGTACGCATGCCCCACATTTTAGCACGGTAAACGCGATAAAACAATAGAACGAAGCACATGAAAGCGTTTTAACACTCACTTTTTCTTTTCTCTAATTACAATGTAAAATATGAACCCTTGTTGTAAAAAAACAAAGTTGTCCTTTAAATAGAAATATCAAACTAAAGTAGACATGTGGTGTAGTGCAGTGGTTCTCAAACAGTTTCACATCAAGGACCCCCAAATTTGTATTTGGCCGCGGATCTGAAAATATTTTGTGGCAAGGACCAAGATTTTGACATTATTATTCACATTTGAATTTCAAGATTCATATGTTAACGATGATTTCCATTTTAAATAGATCTATAAGTGAGCTTAGATTGGCTATTTTCAAATCGCGGAATTTAGCTGGGGACCCCCTGCCTTCAAGGTAGTAGGCAATAGGCATGGGTGCATGATTCAGATGAAATTAGATCTATTACTGTATACAATGTAGATAGAGATCTGTGATAATATCTACAGTAGGCCTAACAACAGTACTCAGTAGTTTGGTGATGCTCAGAAGGTTGACATTCTGTCTGTGTGGCTTCAACAAACTACTGAGCAGTTGGTCCTCACACATCAAAGATACCTTTCTGTTTAATGTGACTAGTATATAGTGTCCCAGGTGTGTGTACAAGATACACTATACAGCCTCCTCCAAATGAAATGTAGATTTCCGGGAGAGGCTTGTTCACGAGGCTAATATATATATATATATATATATATATATATATATATATATATATATATATATATATATATATATATGTTTATCCTTGAAGTTGACCTTGTAGTGAACTGTACTATCCTGTACTTTTCCTATGCAAACCTCTAATAAAGTCTTCAATGAATGAATGAATCAATGAATCAATCAATCAATCAATGAAATAGAGTAGAAATTAAAGCAGCTGTCACTTCATTTCCACACTGAGTTGTTGACACTTTCAACCACAAGAGGGCAGCGACAACCAGCCTGAGATCTCTAAATAATATATAGCCTATGAGCCCATATGGTATAATAGTCTATCACTACAGCACGCTATACCTGTTTGCTCCAAAAGTCCAAACTGAGATGGGTCGTTCCTAGTATTCTGTGCCATTTGTGTCCCCATGACATAATACAGCATATCTTGTAAAATATGCAAAAATACAAATTCCTAAAGGGTATTAAGTGACTTTTAAAGGTTCTCCACCAAGAAAAAAAAGGTACTCAGGGTGAATTAAATTAAGAATAATCACGGCGATACTCTGCTTCAGTAAAGTAATATCATTATGATTATATAGTAGTGTATTATAGCAGTAGTGTATTCTAATGTTTCTCACCAAATGTTATTAACTGTGATTTCTGTTTTTTTAACGTTACAAATCTTGGAATTAATGTGTGTCCCTCAGTTTACCTTGTGTTATGCTGCAATCTACCAGTAAATGTCCCCTGAATATTCCTCCAGCCACATGACTTCAGAAAGTAGCATATATTTTTGATAGGAAACCATCAAACATATGAAGTATCATGGTTTAATTTTCCTTTTTATCAATGTTTTAGGTTGCATTACTGTTGTGGTAAAGCATAACATGTCCACCTGTTACACTTAACTATAGAGGAAATTGATATAATTCACAATTCTGAAAATAATATGTTTGATAAATATATGAATAATCTTACTCAGTGTTCCCAAAGTGCTACCATAATTCTTCATTACATGAGGAGTAATGTCCATTAGCATAACATGTCCCCCCTGTTATGGACATTTATCCCATTCATGTCTGATGCATTTGGTCATCAACATTTTTGGGAAGTAGTTAATTAAGCTGGACAGATATAATTTTCTGACAACATAACATGTCCTCTTTCATAAATTTAAATACATACAAATAAATAAATCCTGTTAAAAAAGTTTTTGGAAAAGGTTTCTAGGCTGAAATGGCACAGAATACTAGGAATGACCCAGATACAAACTTTCCTCCAGTGCACACCTCCAAAGGAAAGTGTCTGTGACTCTCAAACATCCAGATGGCGTCATGTGCGTAATGCGCGCATGTATCGATAGTCGATAGACCACAACATTGTTTATTAGGCATTATCAGAATTACTATGATTAGTGCTTTGCAATTAGCCTATTATTATTATTATTATAGCTGGTCATCATGCGGACATACTCATTGCAAGCCCTCCCTCACTGCACCACACACTGTCAGCTGCCACATTCTCTCTCAAAGCACTGCAGTCCATGTTAACCACACAACATTACATGAAGGCCAACAACAGCATGCAGGGTATTTGCTACCCCTCCCTTACATCAGTGGTTCTTAACCTTTTCAGGCCGCGACACCCAAAATAATCATATTTTAACTGGGGATCCCCCCACCCTGACGAGCGCTGAGAGTTGAGGCATTACATTTTGAATAACACGGTTCTATTGTGAAAATAGCAGATCTACATGGCTATTTTCCCAAATTCTGCCTCACAATATTTAACCATTTGTCCAATGTTTCATTTGTCATTTCTGAGATATTAAAAAGTCATTAAATTGTCACTTTAAAAAAGTGCAGATACCCTCTATACACTAAAACGTTATGTTGGTTTGTTTCCTGCGAGAAAACAATGTTACTGCGCGTTAAAGGAGCTATTAGTATTTTTTTTTCTTGAAAAACGAACACTAAAATAAAAATAACTTTTCGAAAATATATTTTTTAATAGATTAAGCTTCATATATGTGTTTCTATTCAAAAATGACCACAAAAGGCATAAAATAATGATAAAATAATCATTTTGGCCGTTGCCAGCCTGACTTAGTTTACATCCCTTATCATATCAATCAATATAAAATAATAGAAGAGGGACGTAAACAAAGTCAGCCTGACAACGGCCAAAACCCTAACCCCAACCCTAACCCAAACACATATATGAAGCTTAATCTTTTTTTTTTAAATATATTTTTGAAACATTTTTATTTTAACGTCCGTTTTTCAAGAAAAGGTTGACTATAGCTCCTTTAAGCTAATCATCTGGGGACCCCCCAAAATTATTTGGGGTCCAGACCCACATGTTGAGAACCACTGCCTTACGCCACTGCCTACATTTAGCTCTGCAACATTGTACTAATAGCATGTTGTTTGTTAAATAAACATTAAAGAAACATTATGGAGTTGTCATGTTAAAAAAGCCTGTCAACTGAACAGCAGCAACTTGATGCTTTTGGGGTTGACATGCATATTGTCCTATAGCAGGGGTCTTCAATAGGGGGTCCTCAGAGTTACTACAGGGGGTCCTCCAAATCTTTGTGTGATAGAAACTTTTTATTTTCTTCTTTTTTATATTAACCACTTGAACCCTAGCGTCCATATTATGAGAACTTTAGCCCGAAATAGCCTATCTACAAGCTCACAACGCCTCGCGCTGTGAGGCGTTGTAGATCTTGTAGATCGGCTATTTTTGGCAAAGAGGTTTGGTGTAGAGGGGGAAAAGAGCAGACAGAGTGAAAGGTCAAGTTTATTAAGTATCGACGGTTCTAATGGTTAAATATCTGAAAACACAAATTGACATGAATCCATAATACACTGATGATTGTGCTGTCAAATGATGAAACTATATGGAATCTATGAACAGGTTGTGGGGGTCCCTGCTTCATCTCTTTCTCTACTAAGGGGTCCTTGGCCTGAAGACGTTGAAGACCCCTGTCCTATAGCCCAGGCTTCACACTCACAATGTCCCAGAAATGTGTGCATTTCCTTATAAATTTCACATTTTTTTTGCCTTTTGGAAGGACTCTCTGAAGCAGTGTTGATTTTGTCGACTAAAACTATGATGAAAAATGTTTGTCGACTGCATTTTTCTCACTGACGAAAACGAAATAAAAACGAAATAAAAACTAAGCTGTGATGACTAAAACTAAGACGAAATATATTGACAATTTCGTCAACAAAATAAGAACTAGACTAGTGGAGAAGAGAGTCATTTTATGTTTGGTTGCTCTCAGGTGTTGCGTGCTGAAAATAGGAGATCTACAAGCTCACAACGCGTCGCAGCGCACGGCGCGTTGTGAGCTTGTAGATAGGCTATTTTCAGCACGCAACCAAGTGTAGTCATTACGATCTCATCAAGGCCTGCCAAAATACATTTTAGTTAACAAAAAAGAAAAAAGAAAACTGTAGATTTAGTCTCCTAAAAATGTACAATATTTAGTCAACTAAAATTAGACTAAAACTAAAGCTTTTCAGGTGACTAAATTATGACTAAAATTAAATGACATTTTATTCAAAAGACTATGACTAAAACTAAATCAAAATGTGCTGTCAAAAACAACATTGCTCTCAAGGCTGTTGAGTTGAACAGCAGTGACTGTTTCTTTTTGAAAGCGGAGCAACTGTGGTTCTGCAAGATTAAAGATAGATATTTTAATTAGAGAAATAATGTAGCCTTAAGAAAGGACAATTTCTCCTTTGAAGGAAAGCTGTTCTTTGTTTGAAGAGATGGCAGACAAAATGTGGTTGGAATAAATTCTAAACAAATAAAGAAAAAATAAAATCTCATTAAACCCCAAATAACGTACCTGTTGACAACAGCATGAGCCCAAGGATGAGAGTGATCAGATGCATGGTGATGAACACTGAGGTTCAAATCACCAAAAACAAGCGCTCCTTTACCAGAACCAGCAGGACCCACGTTGCTGTTTGAAACACTGAGGTTCAAATGAAACTCTGAACACACTTAGAGCTTCTAATGAGACTGAGAAGGAGGCGTGGTCTCTGGATTTCATTTCTCCTAAATCATGTGATTAGTAGTATTTGAATGACGTTTGTTTGTTAGAAAATATTAAAACACCCAAGGGCTGACTATATCTCATGTAGGCTGCTTTTGGTCAGACCATAAAAAAAGTCACATGCATCGCAATTACAATATTGTATTTAACTATCATCATCGATATTTAATATCAATGGTCTTTTGTCAGGTGTGTGCTCTGAACAAAACACAAATAACAAATGTGGAAATGATACCATACAATATTTTTGTTTTGACGGTGCTGGCGGGCCGTTTATGGTACAATTTAGGAATGAAGCTGTGGGCCGTATACAATGTGTCATCGGGCCGCACTTTGGACACCCTCTGCCCTAAGTGAAAACCTTCAATTGAGTTTGAGCGCAAAAGGCTTAAGTCCAAGTGCATCATGACCAACCAGGGGCGCAATCAACAGGCGCAATATGTGTGTGTGTGTGTGTGTGTGTGTGTGTGTGTGTGTGTGTGTGTGTGTGTGTGTCTGTGTGTGTGTGTGTGTGTGTGTGTGTGTGTGTGTGTGTGTGTGTTGGTAAATGTGGTTTAGGGGGAACAAGAATACTCATTAACGGGACATTTTGGATTAGCAGGACAGGACTGGTGTCCTGCTAATTCATGACAATTCTGAAATAGCAGAAGTGTTTCTATTGGTCTAGAGAGCCCAAATCCACTTTTTTTTTTATGTCCGGTTAATACACATACACCCGACGGAACTGGTGTCCTGCTAAAACATGGACAATTCTGAAATAGCAGAAGTGTTTCTATTGGTCTAGAGAGCCCAAATCCACTTTTTTTTTATGTCCAGTTAATACACATACACCGACGGAAGTGTCCTCCTAAATCACATCTACACGTATGTGTGTGTGTGTGCGCGTGTGCGTGTGTGTGTGTGTGTGTGTGTGTGTGTGTGTGTGTGTGTGTGTGCGTGTGTGTGTGTGAAAGAGAGTTAACAAACCCACAAATGCACCTTTGCAAACATTTTTGGGGTCATTTATTTATTGGATATTAATTTGATCAGACTTCCCTTTCAAACTCATTGTAACTCCATTTAAACCAACAGGGTCTCCTCACATATTCAGTCACCACAATCAAGAACGGGTGTTTTCGATGAATCCATCATGCTTAAAATGGAGTTTCAATAGGAATGGGTCCTGGATGGTCTGTGGAGTGTCTGTTAAAATGAATATCAAATATCTAAACACTGAATCAAGCAATCAAGAGAGTGCAAAATGCACATATTCCCTTTATTTTGTGTTCACAAAAGACCAAGTCGATGTTAAAATGACCCCCAAACATGTTTAAAGGTGAAATATCCCTTTAAAGCTGATATAAGCAGTTTTCTGCTGAAACAAGCAGATTATTTGCCAATCTTTATTTTTTATTTTTTTATTGTATTCCATCAGACTGCTAACAATGCTCTCTAAAGAAATCTAGTCTCTGTGACATTTCTAGGGACAGCAGTCTGCCTCCAACACTATTCTCTGATCTGTGAGTTAAGCTCTGTCACTGACTCACTGGCCCAGAAGTCCTGGTGAACACAACTTGCTGAAGGACTGTATCATCAGGCCTCCCCTCTTTCAAAAACAGGCAGTAACTAAACGACAAATAACAAATGTCCAGTTAATACACATACACCGACAGAAGTGTCCTCCTAAATCACATCTACACGTATGTGTGTGTGTGTGCGCGTGTGCGTGTGTGTGTGTGTGTGTGTGTGTGTGCGTGTGTGTGAAAGAGAGTTAACAAACCCACGAATGCACCTTTGCAAACATTTTTGGGGTCATTTATTTATTGGATATTAATTTGATCAGACTTCCCTTTCAAACTCATTGTAACTCCATTTAAACCAACAGGGTCTCCTCACATATTCAGTCACCACAATCAAGAACGGGTGTTTTCGATGAATCCATCATGCTTAAAATGGAGTTTCAATAGGAATGGGTCCTGGATGGTCTGTGGAGTGTCTGTTAAAATGAATATCAAATATCTAAACACTGAATCAAGCAATCAAGAGAGTGCAAAATGCACATATTCCCTTTATTTTGTGTTCACAAAAGACCAAGTCGATGTTAAAATGACCCCCAAACATGTTTAAAGGTGAAATATCCCTTTAAAGCTGATATAAGCAGTTTTCTGCTGAAACAAGCAGATTATTTGCCAATCTTTATTTTTTATTTTTTTATTGTATTCCATCAGACTGCTAACAATGCTCTCTAAAGAAATCTAGTCTCTGTGACATTTCTAGGGACAGCAGTCTGCCTCCAACACTATTCTCTGATCTGTGAGTTAAGCTCTGTCACTGACTCACTGGCCCAGAAGTCCTGGTGAACACAACTTGCTGAAGGACTGTATCATCAGGCCTCCCCTCTTTCAAAAACAGGCAGTAACTAAACGACAAATAACAATGTAAAGAGGCTTCATATTGAATAGCATCAACTTCACGTTATTATTCAACATCACTGAGCAGTGATTTTAAAACCTTACATTTCCGTCCGTCTTGTCAGTTGCACTTTGGGAGGTTCACTTCACACCCTGCCTGCCTGTGGTTTCCTGTTTCCTGCTGCCTTCCCAGCAGTTCCTCTTCAGAGGCAGTTACCATGGCAACAACTTCCTGTTCTAATGGTTCATCTGTTCTGATGTGTTCAGTTACCATGACAACAACTTCCCTGTTCTTGTGGTTAATCTGTTCTGATGTTTTCTTTCTTTCTTATTTCTACAGATTTTCACGTTAAAGGTCAAAGGTCAAAGCATCGTACTCTTTACCTCTCTATGCAAAATCTTGATATTCCGAGGTCCCAGTACCTTGACTCAGAAACGATGTTAAAAGATAGAAAACATTTATTTACAGCGTTGTAACAGTCACACACATGTACACACGTCCTACACCAAAGACACGGTCCCATCCTATTTTACGACTTTAAGACAGAATAAGACAGAATAAAACCATAATAAGAAATACTGTGTCGGTAATTATAACTAATTGCGACCGTAAGGTCGCAGTTTAGTATCAAAACCTCCACCGGCCGTCCGTCCGTCCGTCCGTCCGTCCGTCCGTCCGTCCGTCCGTCGGTCACACGTCACACGTCACACCTTTGCCCTGCTCATATCTCTGCATCAGTATGACATCACACTGCTGACATCAGTATGACATCGGCAGCCATAGTTACACCTGGAATGTTGAATCTCCATATATGGAGATAACCTACGCATCACACAAAGTCTGACCTCACCAGCCCATACTTGGGCATGGACGACTTATATCTCCATATACGGAGATGGCCATATATGGAGATACGATGACATCACAGAGTCCACAGCTGATGATGTGGCGTGATGTCATACAATACACAAACAAGCCCTATATAAAGGGGCAATTCTCACCAGGGAAGAGAGCATTCCCCACTAGCTGAGTATCTTAAGATGGTTGGATGTGATGATAAGCTATAAGCTTAGTTGATCCTGGCGATAAGGTCTGAGTCGAGGAATGCTCTCTTCCCTGGTGAGAATTGCCCCTTTATATAGGGCTTGTTTGTGTATTGTATGACATCACGCCACATCATCAGCTGTGGACTCTGTGATGTCATCGTATCTCCATATATGGCCATCTCCGTATATGGAGATATAAGTCGTCCATGCCCAAGTATGGGCTGGTGAGGTCAGACTTTGTGTGATGCTAGCGTAGGTTATCTCCATATATGGAGATTCAACATTCCAGGTGTAACTATGGCTGCCCGTATGACGTGAGAGGTGGAGGTTGTGATATTTGTCCCCTAGGGAGTCTTACTGGTATTATTTTATTAGATAAAAACAAAGACAGAATAGCAGAAAGAGCGAATACATTCTCTGGCACCGGCACCTGCCGCGGAACTGCAGCGGCAGGTACCGTCGTACGACCGGCAGTCGCGCTGCATCACCGGCGATAGGACCGGAGGCCACCGCACGGACCAGCAGTTTGACCGGCAGTCCCGGCAATAGACCGGCGGCCACCGCACGGAACGGTAGGTAGGACCGGCATCGCTGGTAAAGTGCGGCAGTGTCTGCCAGGTGCCGGTGCCAGAGAATGTATATATGCTCTTTCTGCTATTCTGTTTTTGTTTCCTTACTGTAAAATAGGATGGGAAGACAAGACTGACCCCCAGTGACCCCCTCTTCCTGACTCTCTGCTTATAATTGGCAAAACATTTGATATCCTCTACTAAGCTGTGAATCATAAAACAAAAGCCCATCACTCTACTGCTGGCAGCGGTGTGACCTTCAACCTGTAGCTACTCCCTACACATTCTAACCTACAGTATATCTAACTGGTGTTTACCTCCAGGTTCTCAGTGTTTTAACTCTGTCTAGCAACACAAGCCATTCACTGCTACATAATAATATCATTTTACATCATCAGTCACAACACAACACAACACAACACAACACAACACAACACAACACAACACAACACAACACAACACATGTTCCACATGGTAGATAACATTATAGAGGCTCATGGGCTCTATGGCAGTGGTTCTCAACCTGTGGGTCAAATTATCTGGGGTCCCCAACAAACCCACATCAAACCAACATACAATAAGTGTATAGAGGGTATATGCACATTTCTAAAGTGACAATTGAAGGACTTTTAAATCAGAAAATCAGATGGTGTTGTAGGAGTTCTAATCAGAGGAAAATGTAATGTGTTAAAAGAAATTAAGGTTTTATCGCCATAAATCATGATTACATTTTGGGGCTAGTCCTATTTTTCACAATAATAACATGTACATGTTATATATATATATATATATATATATATATATATATATATATTTTTTTTTTACAGGCATTTTACTTATGTTTTTGTGAGGAATAGCTTCAGTGAAAAAGTGAGATGTTGTTCGTCCAGACTCTGGAATGTCATTTCATGGCGCGACCATGAGGCTGATTTGAACATTTTGTAGTGTAATTTCTTCCTTGGCCTTTTGCGAATGTGCGTGCACAATTTCACTAATTGCACGCTGTGTTCATGATTTGAGGCATTTTGTTCAAAACGGATCAATCCTGCAAAGTTTGGAGGCCAATCTTAGCCAATCAGGATGGAATATTTAATATGGGACAGATCCGTCTTATGACTGTAGAGATACTGTCAGTGTTGGGACTAACGCGTTACAAAGTAATTAGTTACTGTAACACCATTCTTTTTTTTTCAGTTCTTTAAATTCAGTAATTCAGTTACCGTTATTACACGGTGCGTTCCTCGGTTCTTTTGCGTTATTTTATGCACCTAGAGCTGAGCTGAATCTACCTCTGTCACTCACAAAGCAGGCAGAGGGGAGGGGAGACACGACACGAATGCCAGACAGAGCCGCGCTGAGACGCGCACTGGCCATGTTTGTGCTTTACCAACAGACTAGTGCAGACACACACACACACACACACACACACACACACACACACACACACACACACACACACACACACACACACACACACACACGCACACACACACACACACACACACAAAACCAATCAATCAATCAATGTAAAACTAGGCCAAACCAATTAAGAGCTACAGCTGGTGTGGACTCCCTAATAACTTTCCAGCTCTGCTCTCCTCCAACTCCAAGTTTCTTGGGTTCTCACTCTCAGCAAATGTATGATTAAGCCTGTGCATTCTGCATGTTTCCACCTCAAAATACTGGATTATAGTTCTTCAAATGGACCCGACAGGACCTCTATCTCTCTCTCTCTCTCTCTCTCTCTCTGGGACATTGGATTTGGATCTCCGTGCAGTCGAATTTTCAAGCCGTTGGAATATCGAGATTTAGCCCTACAGATAGGTACTAGGTACAATATGATAGAATGTGATCACTTACAGTAGCTGACAGTGCTGACTTCTCCCGTCTCCGCTGCGAGCGGTGGACAGCTGCGTTATTGATGAGATGATTGACAACGTCTTGTAAATCCATGCATGTGTCCCGTCGACCTATTAGGCTATAACTCTATGGTCCCGACTCATGGTCAAATCTGTTGTCGGGTCTATTTCATTAAGGCTCATCAAACCATGATATCTTTGTAGAGAAAGTGAAGTATATCATTCTGATCAGATCAATAATGCATAATAATTCATCATAATATCAACTATTATAATTTAGTGTGGAATTTGAGCAAATGGCCGTTTGGACAGCCTCCGAACCTCCCCAAGGCAAGACGAGATCTGATTATGTTTGTTTGCTCTTTGTTTGAATGACCACCTGGGGACCTAAAACAGTTGACCACAGAGAAGTGTTTTTGGGAAGTCATAAAGACAGTGAGACTGACCCCAGGGCATATGCTGATTAGGGCGTCAACAGCTGTCGATCTGTTGAGCCTGTCTTATCTTTCTATGGAGACATTCTAAAATACAATGGCTAAATAATCAATAAGTTGGTGAAATGTGGAGTTAAACACACAGTTGTAGTAGGTTGAGTTAATCATATCTTATATGTGATATCTGTGATGATTCTGTGGCATTCAAGAGACCATAAGGAGATCTTGTCCTCTTGACATCTATTCATTCTTTTGTTTATTTGTTAGGATCCCCATTAGCTGTGCCCTAAAGCAAAGCTAGTCTTCCTGGGGTCCTCATATAAAAGCAGTACATACATTTAAAAACATACATTTGAAACATACCGGTACATACCGTACATTTAATCAATCATACAAAGTCAATGTATAAATATATATAAAACTAATTAGAAAACATATATAAAACTAATTAAAACACATTAAACGTTCCTCCAATACATCCTAAAACAGATATTTTCCCAGGTGTTTCTTTATTGTCTTTTTGAACTGTGATTTCTGTGTCAGTTTGGTCATTGGCATTTCAATAGCGCCACCATGAAGATTGGCTTCCAAAGTTTGTAGGATTGAGCCGTTTGGAACAAAATGCCTCAAATCCCAAACGCAAAGTGCAATTAACATGAAATCGGGCACACACGTTCCCACTAGGTTGAGGAAGAAATGCCACTTCAAATTTTTGAAATCAGCCTCATGGTGGCGCTATAACAGGGTGATTTGTGGTTTTACCTATAACTCCACCGATCAGTTTCAAACTTTGTAAGCGCACTCCCTAGAGGCCAAGGAAAAACCCTTTCCCTGCTTTTTTCAGATCAGCCTTTTATAGCGCCACCATGAGGCCAATGTTTGCTAAACACATTTCTGTACACTACTCTTACAGATTTTGTCCAAAAATCCTACAAATCGGTAGGCAGTATCTCGACAGTCATGTGATCGACATGGATCTGTCCGATTTTGCATATTCCATCCTGATTGGCTAAGATTGGCTTCAAAAGTTTGTAGGATTGAGCCGTTTTGAACAAAATGCCTCAAATCACAAACGCAATTTTCATGAAATCGTACACACATTCCCACTAGGCCGAGGAAGAAATGCCACTTTATTTTTTTTAAATCAGCCTCATGGTTGCGCTATAACAAGCCGATTTGTGGTTTTACCTATAACTCCACCGATCAGTTTCAAACTTTGTAAGCGCACTCCCTATAGAGGCCAAGGAAAAACCCTTTCCCTGCATTTTTCACATCAGCCTTTTATAGCGCCACCATGAGGCTGTTTTTTGACAAACACATTTTTTGACACTTCACTGTCTCTGAAGCTAACTTGTCCACTCACCTTGGATTGCGTTTGACCCCGCTCATTCATAACCACCTAATTCAATACCACCCAATGCACACCCAGAACCAACATACCATACCTGGTGGAGACCTGTGCTCGGAAGAGCACTGCTTCTAGTTTAAACTATTTTTTTGATAAAAAAAAAATGTGTCCAAAAAGCAACAGTGGGCCTTGCAGGGTTAAAATATGATTATTTTGGGGGTCGCGGCCTGAAAGGTTGAGAAGCACTGTTCTATGGTAAAGTAGAGGAGCTTCTGACGCAGTTGGCAGTGTCAGCACCTGGCCTGTGGAAAGAGGAAGACACACAGCTTTTTGTTTGAACAGTAGGCTACCAAACCGCACACAGAGTACATCTAAAAGAACCCTGGAAAAAACAGACCCACCCAAACACCACAACGATGTTTATCAGGGTGTGAAGATCAGCAGAGAAATCCTTCACTTCTGGGGAAACTTTTAACTGAATTCAGAGAAAAAAAGAAAAAAAAACACATGCAGAGATGAGATGTGGGTTTTTTCTTTCACATTCTCTGAATTCAGTTAAAAGTTTCCCCAGAGTGAAGTGTGTGTGTGTGTGTGTGGGGGGGGGGGGGGGCGGCAAAAAAAACATGCAAAGAGATGATGGAGGAGCTTGTGCAAGGAGGCGCTGTGATTGGTCAGTAGCCATAAGCTTTCGCCTAAACATTTTTTACTGTTCCGATACGCAACTGGAACAGCTCTGAGTCAGCTCTAGTAGGAAAAACATTCTAGCCCTTCGCTTCGCCATCAGTGCCAGTGAGTCATGTGACACATTACTTCCTCTTTACAAACAATCAGCCTTTAGTTGCTTTGATCTAACAGTGATGTACCACTGTACGCAGCCCAAACGTTCATGCATGCCATATTTTCCCCATAGATCATACTGTGTTGCTGTCTGGAGGCAGGCTTCACAGTCTACGATAAAAACAATTACATCACTTTATAAAGAAGCATTGAAAATAATGGATAAAAACGAAAGAAATGTCACCATTGCATACTTAGAAAATACAACATGCTTATTTATAAGAATTTATAAGAATTATACATTGAATTATATTCCCCCCCCAGAATTGCACCTGTCTAGTTTTATGCAATGTTGATGAATAGATGGGACCACAATGGAATCAAGTCCCCAGGATTTGTTTTGTTATCCATTTATCTCAAATGTAATGCTGTTATATTTCTGTCTGCAGTGTTTAATCAATCAACATAAATGTACTTTACTCCTCCGTTATGGCTTTGCGTGCTCATAATGTTTACACTTTCAAAATCTTTACATTCCTGATGTTGATGAACTTTAGAGAAAACTGCTGCGACCTTGTTTGTCCTTTGTCTTGGTGTAGCTGCAGGTGTGGAGGTCTGGAGCAAATGAAGGAAGGCTGGTAGGAAGGACTTGTTCACTGCAATGAATTTTAAGGAATGCTCCTTAGACTGAGACGTATGAAAATATCATTTCATTTATTTTTAGAAGCCCATAAAGTGCTCGGTGCTCAGTAAAAATAAATAGCCTTCTAGGACATGGTTTCAACTGATTGTGAACCAGAGACCAACATCCATATACTGAGGACCCCCTGTTGAAAACCCCTCTGAAGGACAACATGTTGTACACTGCAGTCTAACAATAAAAAACAGACCACCATAGTACCCTGTGTTTATGAATGGTCACTAGTGCGAGGCATTAAGGGGAGAGAATGCTCATTTCGTGCGAATCAGTTTAAAAGCACCAGATTTTGCACAGATGAGGGGTTTCTCTAATGATTTAGCTATAGGGCGCCCGAGCAACTTTCGGGGTCGCCACAGCGGCCAAATCAAGTTGGGCTCCCATTGACTTTCTATACAGGAGGAAAATACACAGAAAAGAATCTGCTTTAAAGGAGTAGTTCACCCCCAAAATGACTTTTTTTCTATTGATTAGTCACGCCATGGAGAGACTAATCAATAGAAAAAAAGTCATTTTGGGTGTGAACTACTCCTTTGAAGGCCCGCTGACACACCCCGAAATTATAATAGTATAATACAGTAGGTCACGTGGTCTCTCTGAAAACGGTCTGAAACACTCTGAAACTCATGTCAGTGTAATCTGCCCCTCGCCCCCAACAACAGCTGACCAGTACAGTAAGTGGTGTGTACAGTCGATTGGCGTATACTTGCACATTCTCACAATGACATCATAAACATATTAACTCATATTTTAAGATTACTATTTAAAGTGACAGTACCCCTTTAGATGACTGTCCTACTTTACGTAGGATGTGAGGGGTCTAACTAGGGGTTTGTCATGATTCTGAATCCATTGCAAGCATTTGTTTTGCACAACAAACATTCCTTGGGCTAAAAATGGTCCCACAAAATGCCCACAAAACTGTGAAAAGTGATGAATTGATTTGGCCGCTGTGGCGACCCCGAAGGTCGCCGACTCAGGCGCCCTAGCTAAATCATTAGAGGAAGCCCTGGGCTACATCTGTGCAAGTGATTTTAGACTGATTTGCACGAAAAGAGCATTCTCTCCCCTTAAGGCCCTGCACTACACAGCTTGACCGTATCTCTGTCTGTCTCTAACGCCTGACACTGTGGTTCCCCTGACACATCACTGTGACATCACATGTGATGTGGATCATAGGACTTTCACATAACGAATAACTGAGTAAGCATGTTTGGACCCTCACAGCATAACTCCATATAAGTGCCGTTGGATTTTCTGATTTGTTATACTCTGAAGTTTCCTAAAATATATAGTTTTCAAAATCCCCCCAACATTTGAAGGAACCTTTCATGTTTGGACATATCGAAATGGACAACCTGGAGAAGTCCGTACAGCTCGTCTCATGCTGCCACGTGTTCCACGGCAGTGGTTTTCAACCTTTTTCATATCAATTTCTATTATTTATTCAGCATTTGAGCAACAGACCTGCGTTTGAGTGCATACGGTATGGAAATGGACATAACTTTTTTTCGCAATGTTTACGGCAGGTCAGGCCTCTCATTCTTTGTACCTTAATGCCCAAATGAATAGAAAACTAGACAAAGGCCACACCCCTCTGCATTCTATGCAGTTTGGGTTTCGAGCTTTCGAAACCCAAACTCAGCCATCAAGTCCAAACTAACACACAGATGGCTGAGCTGATCACATGACTGACTGAAACAGACTTCAGTATTAATGGAACTGACTGACTATTGAAAACAAAGCTCTAAACTATTAGTAGATATGGAATTGATAAGTATTTGGCCTTAAAAACGAATAAAGTAAGATAGTTATGTTCATATGATAATATAATGTCTTTCATTATGTCCTGTATGACTTCAAATGATATAATAATATAGGCCTATTATGTCCTGTATGAACATCCAGACATTAAACAGTTAACGTGGTGAGTTCATGGTGAGTTCAGGGTTTTTCACACATTACACAACTTTTCAGGAAATGAAAAAAAAAAGACTGCCAGAGGCAGAGTCACAGGCCCAGGGGCCCTTGAACATGAATCAATCAGCAGTTTCTACACATTATTGATAATTTGCCAAATACCAGTGAAACTAGAAAATATTATTCCTTCGAAACAATTGTGGGCTTTCTTCAAGCCAAAAAACAATGGCTATAAAAGTACAAAATGTCACGATTGCAGGCAGTGCTCTCTTTGACGTTACTGACGTAAAATGGTAATCAAACTACAATGCAGACAAGCAGTGTTATTACATGAACTTAACGGTATGGAAAATTAAATCAAAATAAAATAAAAACATAATTTGGATGGGTAAAGAAACAAGAAAACACAAGTTTGAGACCAGTAGCATGTTGAGAACTGAAGTTATGGCTGTTTAAAGCCCAGCCAATTGGAAAACAGAGGGGGCGGGGCTTCAGCAATTACAGTTTGTCTCTATTGGCGGTCTAAAGCCCTTTGCACACAGGACAGTTGCGTTTTTTTCGTTTGCAGCATGAATAAAACTAGATTAGATTTGGTGTGCAATGCTGTGCGGAATCTGCGCTGCGGATCCCAAAAGGAGTCATAAAAGGAGTGATGAGTTTTTTACCGCATGCGACAAGACGCACGAATCGAACTGGGTTCGATTGAGAAAAAAACGCACGGCCGCAGCCACTCGTCGCACGGCCAATTCGGATCCGGTGTGCATGAGGTCGTAGAGAATCATTGTTTTCTTTTTAAAAAGTGAAATTGTCCGTTTTATCCATACGGATAAACGCGCCTGTGTGCAAAGGGCTTAATTCCAGTAACCAAGGCGTTATGGCTGTTTATTGACCAGCCAATAGGAAGACAGAGGAGGGGCCCTGTTGTGTATGTGTGTGTGTGTGTGTGTGTGTGTGTGTGTGTGTGTGTGTGTGTGTGTGTGTGTGTGTGTCATGTGTGACCCTAGGGGTCCTCGCACACGTCTCCACAGCTGAACACATTAAAGTTTGAAGTGTTTTTCGGTGTAAGTATGTAGGAGTAGATAGGTGCCAAAGTTTTGAGGAGAACTTGATATGACTGACTGACTGACTGACTGACTGACTGACTGACTGATAGATAGATAAATAATGAGGATAACAAACATTAAATTCAGTCTGTGATTATACGTGTGCAGCCCTCGGTGTGAATCGTAAAGTTTAATTCTTTAAATTCCTGTGGCTTTGGCTCCCGTGGCCACTATCATCTTTCCTTCTCTTGCAACACCTTTACCATGTGTCGAGATTCCTAGGGTTTTTTGGCTCATCCACTATAGTTCATCTGTCTAGCTCATAAAAATGCATAACTTCCTTGTTGAAGGTAGATTATTATGTTTCTTTCCTCATGGCATGCATTGTCTTAAAGGTTATAGTTAATCATGTTGTTGTTGCAGGTTAGGCTACAGATTCCTGTCACGTGTCATTCCTGTCCCTGATGAGAGTCACACCGTACCTTCCATGGTTGCCTCCATCGCCCCCCCCCCATCATTTCCTTGTTAAAGGTAAGAAGTCTTCTTTCCTTCTTACATTTCAAGTGCTTCTTATTTCCTTGTTGCAGGAGAATGGTTGCTATTGGTTCATCCAAGGGTCATCGGGCCATTTTGCCACTATATGACAGTCAGTGCAAGACAAACTACTCACATTGTTTTACTTGAGTAAAAGTACCAATGCCACAATGTAAAAGTACTCTGTTACTTTAGTAAAACTACATTAGTATTGGCCTCAAAATATACTTGAAAAAGTACCAAAAGAAAAAGTAATCAAAGGTCAGAATTACATTGTGGGGAAGATTGACTATTATTACTGAAATGTTATGGTAATTATCAGTTTTTTTCTTCTCCAGACTTATTGATTTTATTATCAAGAATAGAACATTTATTTGTGTTACTAATTAAAGATGTTTAATTTAATGAATTCAGGCCGTGATTAAACGTGTGCAGCCCTCGGTGTGAATCGTGAGGGTTAATTCTTTAAATTCCTGTGGCTTTGCCTCCCATGGCCCCTATCATCTTTCATTCTCTTGCAACACCTTTACCACATGTCAAGATTCCTAGGGTTTTTTGGCTCATCCACTATAGTTCATCTGTCATGCTCAAGAAAATGCATAACTTCCTTGTTAAAGGTAGATTATTATGTTTCTTTCCTCATGGCCATGCATTGTCTTAAAGGTTATTGTTAATCATGTTATTGTTGCAGGTTAGGCTACAGATTCCTGTTTTTGGTTCATCCAAGGCTCACATGACCACTATGGGTAACAATGTAGTTGGACTGGAATTCAAGCCCTTGGATCACAGTTCATAAAATATGTTCCGAGGTGTCCAACCTTCCATGCCACTCAAACATCCCATGTGATGTACGCTGAGATAAAGGGGAGGGGAGAATAAGAAAGTTAAAAAAGAAGAGGTGGATAATAAAAGGCAGTGTCTGCTCAGGTGACGGTGTGTCGCAAGCTGGGACTGCTGGTGAGTAGATTGTGTGGTAACCGGTAGAGTCGCCGGAAAGACATTTTTATTCTCGCATTTGTTTTACTGAGAATAAGGTTAGAAATAACATTAGGATTACGCATATCTTTCTGAGGTTAAGATTAGGAATAAGGTTAGGTTTTTGCACCGTTTTACTGAGGTTAAGGTCAGGAATAAGGTTAGGTTTAACCGTTTAGGCATAGTTTGGCTTTCAATTTCGGGCTTTTGATCCGGTCAGGAGCGGATGGCGTCCTACGTCATTCTGTAGTCAAAACGGACTACACTTTGGCAGGAAACACCAAACCGGAAACAGTTTTAACCCCTACTTGCACACGCGCAAACTACTTGCGCATGCGCTAACTGGGTTGAAACTGTTTCCGGTTTGGTGTGCTGTTTTCACAACTTTTGTGCGACGGCCTTGTATGATGAAGCAGGGCTTTGCTTTGCGAAAAAATGGACACATTTGAAACTTGGAGATACAAGGTTTCTGCCCGACAGTGACGATATACTTTGTTGGCCGCCCAGCCCCCAAAATGGAACGAAGGCCGACATTTTATTTTAATTTTTTTCCTAATGGCCGGCCTGGACCGGCCAGGAATAAACCGGCCGTTCGGGAGTTGTACCGCTTTTCCCAATGGCCAGCACATCCCTGACACGCACACACGCACACACCCACTGTGTCATTATGAGTCACTATTATAATGTCAAACCTTTTTTTTTCTTTCTTTCTTTCTTTCTTTCTTTCTTTCTTTCTTTCTTTCTTTCTTTCTTTCTTTCTAGAATAAGATCAGGCCGGGAACACTATTTAGTGTATTACAGTACATGACATACAGTATGTAGCAACATATTTGTTTTTGTAGGCAAACATTTGAATAATATTGTTTTTCTAAAAAAATTAGGTCAGGCCTAAATGGGTTAATGACATTATACTGAAAACGGTCAGTGCTTTCAATACCTTCAAAAGTTTCATTTTAAGAAAATGTGCTGTAATATTTATGTGCAGACGTGGATGTGGGTGCCATTACGATTAATCATTTCACTATTACCAGTACGTCAAACCTTTTGTATTTCTTTCTTTTTTATAGAATTCGCATATGAAGTATATGAAGGAGAACCCTAAGAAAGATTTGCCTTCTGATCGTGTGGATGTTAGTGCCTGGTGCCAATACCTTCAAATGACAGACACTATAATTAGATTTAATACACGTACGTACGTACGTACGTACGCACGCACGCACGCACCGACGCACGCACGCACGCACACACACACACACACACACACACACACACACACACCATTACATTCACCAAAGTATCATATCACATATGAACCCTTTGATGTAATATCATTAATATTTGATTTGCAATCAGGGATACCATGATAGGATACCATCAAGCGACAACTATGACGACAACAACAACTACAACAACAACTACAACAACAACAACTACAACAATGACAAGACCATCCTAGTTGACATGTTCAAGGTTAGTGCCTGCAGTCAACCCTACACACACACACACACACACACACACCCGTATCCCGTTGTCCCGTATTTTAAGGTCGGGGGGTAAATATGAAAGACGGGGCAATTTAATAGAGAAATGACGCTGATTCTTCTGTTCCCACTCTTATTGCTGCTGTCCCATCTGCATCCCATCGTTGCTGTGTGCGGTCCTGCGCGAGTCTATTGGCTCACTAACTCATGACATGACCAACTAGTGAGCGCTTTCAGTTGTTGCTATGACACAGTCTCCGCCCCACAAACCCACAGACTATGGGGCTGTTAAGTATGACATCATTTTGTAGGCAGAGGAGAATTTCTGCCCCCAGTTTCCGTGAATCTTTTTACTATTTTTACTATTTACACATTTTTCTTCTCTTTGTTGTTGAAAGGAAAGTGTTAGAATTATACTTTAGTCGTTATTTTTGTCTCGGATCTGTCGACAATAGCGAGGGACAGAAAATGCTCTGGGGGCAGATTCTCCTCTGCCTACAAAATGATGTCACGGCTTAAAAGCCCCATAGGTTCTAATCACAAGTTGCGACGGACCTGTCCTGCGAGCACTGTCTCTCACATGCAGTAGTCTGCTACCGTACCGTGGCTTGTCTGCCAACTTAAGCGACCCCATTGTCCCAGAAAAAAAAGAACAAACTAAAAGCAGTGCTCTTCCGAGCACAGGTCTCCACCAGGCCACACAAATTGCCCTGTTATAGCGCCACCATGAGGCTGATTTGAGAAATTTGAAGTGGCATTTCTTCCTCTACCTAGTGGGAACGTGCACACCCATGCACCAAGATTGCACGCTGTGTTCATGATATGAGGCATTTTGTTCAAAACAGAGCAATCCTGCAAACTTTGGAAGCCAATTGTAGCCAATCAGGATGGAATAACGGAAAATCGGACGTATCCATGATGATCACATGACTGTAGAGATACTGTCTACCGATTTGTAGGATTTTTGGACAAAATCTGTAGGAGTAGTGTACAGAAATGTGTTTTGCAAACATCGGCCTCATGGTGGCGCTAGAACAGGGCCATTTGAAAAATGTGGGGCAGAGGTTCTGAATTGGCATCCAGGGAGTGTGTGTGCTCAGTTTGGCAGCGATCGGGCCAACGGCGCCGGAGATTAGCTGTACACAAACTCGGAGGACGGACGCACGGACGGACGGACGGACGGACGGACGGACGGACGGACGGACGGACGGACAGACAGACAGGGGCGAAAACATACTCTCCCCCTGCCTTCGGCTGGTGGAGACAATTATGTTTGTTACTGTATGCAAATATGAAGAAAACCAAAAAAAACGTGCTGGGTAACCAGAAGAGTGGGAATATCAGAACCAGGTGGCGTTGGAAAATGGTGAGAAAATAAGGTAAAATATAGACTACATGATTTGAAGCAGGGACTTGCTGGCCATTGGGAAAAGCGGGACAACTCCCGAACGGCCGGTTCATTCCTGGCCGGTCCAGGCCGGCCATTAGGAAAAAAAATTAAATAAAATGTCGGCCTTCGTTCCATTTTGGGGGCTGGGCGGCCAACAAAGTAAATCGTCACTGTCGGGCAGAAACCTTGTATCTCCAAGTTTCAAATTTGTAATTTTTTTCGCAAAGCAAAGCCCTGCTTCATCATACAAGGCTGTCGCACAAAAGTAGTGAAAACAGCAGATCTACAAGCACACAACGTCTCGCGGAGCGAGGCGTTGTGTGCTTGTAGATCGGCTGTTTTCACTACTTTAAATCATTTTTAAAATGATAAATACAAAACAAACGGTTTTGGGCGTACAAGGTTTCCACCCGACAACGACGAAATATAACTCATGTAATTGGCCCACTGGCTTGTCACTTGTCATGATCTGAAATGGCAAATCTTTGAGTAGCAGCAGCGCTATAGCGCGCAATCAGGGCTGAATCAGGGGCCCAGCATGTCCCTGATTTGAAGGTAACAGCTGAGCAAGGAAAATGGTCTGTGTTAAATTGGCCATTAAAACAATACACGTACATACATACACATTAGTGTAAAGTAAAGTATACACTGCAAAAAACCCCCCTCTAAATTTAAGAAAAAAAATATATGTTTTTGAATGTAAATCGACTAAAAACAAGCAAAACTATCTGCCAGTGGGGTAAGAAAATTATACCTGGTAAGAATTGTTGAAATAAGAAAATATATCTAGGCTTTACGGAACTTGGGAATTCTTTAATTAAGTGAATTAAACCGCATTCCAAGTAATTAATTAAGTCATATAAACTCAAAATGAGTTGGCAAACCTCTTCAAATACGTTTTTCAGACTCATTCCAAGCAATATATTTAAGTCAAATAGACTCATAACTACCCATTTAAGTCATAGAAACTCAAAATTAGTTGGCAAACTTCTTCAAATAAGTTTTTCAGACTCATTCCAAGCACTAAATGTAAGTTAAATAGACTCGTAACTAGTCATTAAAGTCATAGAAACTCAAAATTAGTTGGCAAACCTCTTCAAATAAGTTTTTCAGACTCATTCCAAGCACTATATTTAAGTCAAAAAGACTGATAACTAGCCATTAAAGGTCTTGAAATAGGTGGCAAAATCCCCTTTCAAGCACTGTACCAAGTCAAATAGACTAATAACTAGCCATTAAAGGAGTAGTTCACCTCAAAATGAATTTTCTATTGCGACCCAAATCCATTCGGGTCCCCATCCGGACTCAATGGGGGTAAATTTACAATAGGGTTAGGGTTGCAACAAATACAAACAAATATATTCTTGAACTCAAGTCTCCATGGCGTTGAGTAAACAAAAGAAGAAAAGTCATTTTGGGGGTGAACTACTCCTTTAACCCTCTAAGGCCCACGGTTGTAATATTACAACGTTTGTATTTTATCCAAAAAAAGGTTTAAATCATTTTATTTTAGCTCCCCCTACCACCTAAACACCACCATTGGATTCTATTGTTTAGTATTACAATGCCATTGGCCACAATATTTGCATATAAATACCCCCCACAGGGGCTGACATTCACACCCGCCACACCCGCTGAAATTCCAGAGTTTTGACGAACAACATCTCACTTTTTCATGGAAGCTATACCTCACAAAAATATAAGTAAAATGCCTGTACTATTTTTTTTGGTGATCATTAGAATGTCTAGAACATGTACATATGTTATTATTGTGAAAAATATCCCCCATATGTAAATTAGAGCATGATTTATGATTTTTGATTTATGGCTATAAAATCTTACAAAAACATTTTTTTGAAAAAAACATTACATTTTCCTCTGATTAAGACTCCTACAACACCATCTGATTTTTTTCAATTTTTTATTTCAAGTATTTCTTAATGCGGGCCTTAGAGGGTTAAAGGTCTTGAAATTTAAGTGTTAATCCCTTTCCAAAATACCCTAAAGCTACTCAAATACGCGGTAAAAAGCAAAACCTGAAATGTATGAAAGAAATGAAGGCATAATGAATGTTCTCAAACTTTATTATAAAACAATAAAGTGTGAGAGTGTTACAGCAAATTGTTTACAGTAGTACATTTTTGAGTAAACACTGAGTGAATAGATTTACTAAGCACTTTTATTTCTGTCTCAGTTGAATTTACTATAGGGATAATCAAGGCACCCTATTTCCCTCCAGCTCACCACCACCAAAGAAGCTGGGAGGACTTTTCCTAAACCGTTTACATACTAAGCACTTATTTTTGTTGAATTTGCCATAGTCAGGGCACTCCCAGCACTGGACAATAAAGAGACCTAAACCAAACCAGAGATCAGTGTCACAATGTCTATGTCTGTCCATCCGCCATGCATGCTGACACTACACCACCATAAGAGCCAGATGCTGAAACATGCCAGAAGTTGGAGATGACTGACGTCATTAAGACACCATTTACAGTGCAGCCACATCCAGCCTGAATCAGATCTGGGCCACATCCAGACTGGAATCCGATCGGTTTTAATGGTCACGTGTTGTTAATACCGATCAGATTTCAATCTGGATGTGGCCCAGATCTGATTCAGGCTGAATTTGGCTGCCAAGTCAGCCCGCATTTGGAGATGGCTGACGACCGACACTAAACAGTGCCCACATCAGATACTCCCACATGCGGAAACAGTTAACAAATTTAGAGATGACTGACATGACAGACGGACAGAACATCTTAGAGTATGTTCTGATCCTGGATAGGCCCAAATTTGGAGATTGCTGACTTAACACTGTAGATATGTACACTATAGAGATTACTACTTAGAGAGCTTTCACATAAAACCACCAAAGCTTTAACAACATAAGGTACCAGAGCTTTAACATAATAGCAGCACTTTAACTAGCAAAAATAAAACTGCCAGAGCTTTAACAACAAAAGGTACCAGAGCTTTAACATAACAGCAGCACTTTAACTTTGCAAAAAATACAGGAGATCTTTGACACCCCATAGTGAGAAATACAGTCACTAGCATGATTGCGATACTGCAAGCCAGTGAACATGGACAGAAGCGCTGCTACCCGCCCAGACACGAATTGACTTTGATGGCAACAAGGGCCAACACCTAAGCGAGGCGTCCCCAAGAAGAGACGTCGCCTCAACCTTTCTCCCAGTGATGACGAATCCAGTGGCTCAACCATCATTTTGTCCCAAACCACTGAGACCTCTGGGGATTTTGAGGAGCCCAGCACCAGATGATGGACCTGATAGGCTAAGCCTTCTTACACCAGGTACCACCTCAGAAAATGTTTTTCCAAGTACCATCATAATAACTGATGTTAATATAGGTGTGTAGCACAGTTAAAACACAAATTCATTCATTTAAGGAGTTCTCTTTTTTAAATATATTTCCAAGCTAATAATTTCACCAGGTCATTGGACAGATGCATCTACTAGGCCTGTGAACTGATGATATCTTCAATGTTATCATGCTAATTTAAGCACAGAGCCTATTTCAGCCTATTGCTTGTTCAGAATAACAACCTGTAGTATAATGTAAATATTTCACTCTGCCTCTATGTTTTCTTTTTTGGGAGACTCCAAACCTATAACCATGGTTTGTGTATTGTGTTCTCGATTTTAGCGGAGGAGAGTCAACTAGTGGAGGTTGACTCTGACGAAGACAGCCGTGAAGCACAGGCCAGGCATTACAAGACGCTTCAGGAATTGCTAAAAAGGCCTAAACCAAACCAGAGGGACGTGGCACAACTGCTGGAGCTCGATGCCAGGAGGGCCTTCATAGACAGTGATGAAACACTGCACGAGGAAGACAGGCCTGCAAAGATCCTTGAAGCATATCCTTGCTTCAAGGATCTTAAACATGCAAGTGAAGTGATAGGTTTACATTATACTACAGGTTGTTATTTTGATCATGCAATAGGCTGCAATAGGCTCTGTGCTTAAATTGGCATGACAACATTGAAGATTATCAGTTCACAGGCTTATAATTTGACCGGGTCAAATTATTGGCTTAGAAATATATCTAAAAACAATAACTCCTTGAATGAATGGATTTGTGTTTTAACTTGACATTACAGCACCTGGTATTGTACTTTACAAGCACCTCTACTTTACATCAACAAATAAAATAAATAAAAACAAATAAAAAATACAGCATCTGTTATTGCACTTCACTAGCACCTCACTACTTCCCATCAACAGAAGTCTTCCACTGTGCTAAGGCTTTTTGTAGGATGGAGTGGTGTCACGGTCATGTATGTCATCACATAATATTTCTGTCTGCACGACAGACAGGAGTGTAGCCACGCACTTGGGGTACGGGAGATGCAAGGTGTCGTAATAGCCAAGTAAATAGATCAGACCGTCAATCAGCTGCTCCTCTGGAAAGATGGTGATGGGAGTGTTCCCCACAGCAACCAAACAGCGGGGCCTATCCAGGATCAGGACGGGGCTCTGGAGGGGTCACTTCTGGAGGTAGAGATTTGGGTCTTCAGATGGCTACAGCAAAACAAAGAAAAACAATATAGAAATGTTTTCAGTAAACATAAATGGGCAACTGGCAAACCGACTTGTCACTTAATAACAGAAAACAGATATAGTATTGATTTCAGTATTCTTTTAAGTCCAATGTATTTGTAGTTAAGTTAATTTAAGTTAATAAACCTTGCATAAATGCATTAAAAAATACACTTTTCAGAATTCCAATAAAAATAAAAAAGAATAGCAGATATACAAGCATAAAACGTACCACACTGACATGTTTTGAGCTTGTAGATCAGCTATTTTGTCTAATTGGTGTGACACTCCTACCTCAAGGATGTGGAGCAACGCTTCACTGGGTCCTCTCAGCTCCTTTGGTGGTGGCGAGCTGGAGGGAAACAGGGTGCCTTGATTATCCCTATAGCAAATTCAACTGAGACAGAAATAAAAGTGCTTAGTAAATCTATTCACTCAGTGTTTACTCAAAAATGTACTACTGTAAACAATTTAGGCGTTTAGCTGACGCTCTTAATCCAGAGCGACATACATTAAGCAAGGTAAATACATCAATCCATCAAGAGTAAGTAAACAAAAATGCAATCCAACTTATAGTTAAGGTCAAAGAGCAGGTGCTATGGGCTATGATGGAGTCTGAAGAGGTGAGTCTTCAGACCACGGCAGAACCTAGAGAGTGGGTCTGTAATTCTAAGAGCAACAGGGAGATATTACACATTGTGGGTGCCAGGAGGGTGACTTGTCTAGGACGAGTGGATGAGAGCAAAATCACTTACGTCCATCCAGAGGAAACGGTGCTTGCCTTCTTCCAGGCAGCGTAGAACTGGACCTGGCAGCAGAAGCTATCCCACCTCTTCTTGGCTTCAGTGAAGTTAGGGTTATCCTTTGCCAAGATCTGACGCAGCTCATCTTTAACCTAAAAAAATACATTGAAACAACTGCTGTATGTAGAGGTAAAAGCAAAAATAAATCCCAAGACTGAAATGTATTTTTGGACCCATGTCCCAATATGATTTGACGCGTTAGATTTTAATTGTAGCATGTAGATCTGCTCTTTTTTTTTTTTTTTTCAAAGTTACATAATTATCTACCGTGGGGGAGGCTCTCTCCATTCAGACATGTCGCCACTCCGAAATTGGCTTCTTATTGTCGGAGTGGCAACACTCCCATGGGGGTTCAGGTTAGGGTTAGAGATAGGGTTAGTGTCGGAATGGAGACATGTCGGAAAGGAGACATGTCGGAGTGGCGGGATGCACTCCTACCGTGGTTGCCTCTGGAGATAAGACGTTCTGCTGGGTGGCTCTGGAGAGAAGGAAGACGTTCTGGATCCAACAGGGCCAGATTTGTCTCGTGGATTCTCATTCTAAGTAAAGCAGATAAAACATTTACAAAGTGGTAAATAACTGACCCAATTTAAAACTCTGTCACTGATATTTGCCAAGCAATGCAGCTATATTACCTCTGGGTGAATTAGAGCCCACAAGCGCTTTATGTGGCCAAAGTCAGCCTGGTCTGGAAAAACCTCCATCAAATCCTCTTGGGTGAGGGTGCGAAGCATGTCTGCTTCTAATATAAAGCAAAATGAACACATCAATAATATACTAACTATTAATTTACCCAATGTCTGTCCGTCTCTGTCTGCACTGAAACTAAACAGTGTCGCCATGGTAACAGCTGCATGATGAAACAATGTCTAAATATGGGCATTGACATGACTTAATCACTGATACGTCTGGGTTCTCCACCATTACTTCTGAGACTCCTACACCCCTAATCAATCCCCCATATACTGTGCAAACCCCCAGGGGACTAGTTTATACCTAGTTTTGTGTTTCAATACAGTATTTATCAATTTCTATTTTTTTTTAGCTTAACTTCTTAGACTTTTCTACCATTTTGAACAATATTTTTACCACTTACTTTTTTTTAAAATACTTCAAATGGATAGCTACATTGACACATTGTGAGCTTGTAGATCAGCTATTAATCCACCATGGTTTAAGTAATGGGATTGAATAGGAAGGGGCGTGTCTGATCAAATGAATATCAATATGTAAATAGGTCTAACTCAGAGTGAGGAGAACCTAAGTGAGTAGACCCACATTGGCTTCTTTTTGACCCGTTATGGGGGTCCTTGAAATAAAAAAAGTTGAGAAACACTTCACTAAATTGAACAGAGC